>NC_090647.1:38032896-38245396 GCF_040937935.1 Hyperolius riggenbachi | reverse complement strand
TTCTGCTTCCTATGTCGCTCTAAGCGTACGTGGTACGCTTAGAGTGACGTCACTGTAAACAATCATGGCTGCCATCTTGTGGCCAAAAAGTAAACTACATCTAAATGTTAAATAAAAATAAAAATACACATATATTTACAAAAAAAATACAATTTCAATCCCACCCTCCCAAAAATACCCACATAAAATGTTTAATTAAAAAAAAAAAAAAACATTACAATTAAAAAAAAAAAAAAAAAAACACAAATATTTACCTAAGGGTCTAAACTTTTTAAATATCTATGTAAAGATGAAATATTTCTTTTTTTTTTATTATAAGCTTGTAAATAGTGATGAATGCAAAACGGAAAAAATGCACTTTTATTTCCAAATAAAATATTGTCGCCATACATTGTGATAGGGACATAATTTAAATGGTGTAATAAACGGGACAAATGGGCATATACAATACGTGGGTTTTAATTATGGAGGCATGTATTATTTTAAAACTATAATTGCCGAAAAGTGAGAAATAATGATTTGTTTCCGTTTTCTTCTTATTCTTCCTTTTAAAATGCATTTACAGTAAAGTGGCTCTTAGTAAAATGTACCCCCCAAAGAAAGCCTAATTGGTGGCGGAAAAAACAAGACATAGATCAGTTCATTGTGATAAGTAGTAATAAAGTTATAGGCTAATGAATGGGAGGTGAACATTGTTCGGATGCATGAAGCGAAAAACGACTGAATGCGAACTGGTTAAACTGCAAATATTAGGGAATGATGCAATGTTATTAAAAAAAACAAAAAAAAAAAACGTTGTATAACTGAAAATAAAAATATGAGACTTTTCTTTGCTACAAATGCTCCATTCATTATCCCTACTACACACACAATTCATTATATCATACGTTTATTTTCACTTCAGGCTTGCTTTCAGTTCTGTGCCTTGTGTGGCTTTTAACTTTTGAAAGTTTTCTACAAATAAACTTAATTCTTGATTAAAAAAAAAAAAAAACAAACAAAAAAAAAAACCACAGTCAGCTCTTACTTGTGGGCGATGGTTGTGAGTCGCTCATCATTGACCGCTCTGCGCACCTCTGCGCGATGCCGCTCTGTGGAAATACTGAGCGGAAAGGGTATATTTTGCAGGCTACATAAAAACAGCACACAAACAGTACACACACACAAAATGTTATACTTAACAGCAGTATGCTGCTACATAGACGTCTTTGTGACTAGTTGCTATTAGAGACTGTGACATGATTTACATACTGTCCTTGACTTGTAATACCTATACTGTCTGTCCTTGTATTGTTTTCTGTGTGTCTGTTAACCCTTAAACAGCCAATTTATTTAAAGGGACTCCGAGCTCCAAAAAAAAAGGAAAGTTGTACTCACCATGGGCTTTCTCCAGCCCAGTGCTGGTCGGGAGGTCCCACGCCGGCGTCCTGGCTCCTCTCCTTCTCCCCGCTCCGGAATGGCTGGCAGGCCGCAGCCCGGGCGACACTCTCCCGAGTGTCGGGCTGCTTCTTCCGCATATGACGCGGATTACGTCACACGCCGGCCGCTTCGCGTCATCATGGCGGCCGGCGTGAAAGTACTGCGCATGCGCGCTTTGTTCGCGCATGCGCAGTACTTTCACGCCGGCCGCCATGACGACGCGAGGCGGCCGGCGTGTGACGTAATCCGCGTCATATGCGGAAGAAGCAGCCCGACACTCGGGAGAGTGTCGCCCGGGCTGCGGCCTGCCAGCCATTCCGGAGCGGGGAGAAGGAGAGGAGCCAGGACGCCGGCGTGGGACCTCCCGACCAGCACTGGGCTGGAGAAAGCCCATGGTGAGTACAACTTTCCTTTTTTTTTGGAGCTCGGAGTCCCTTTAAAGGCTTGAGGGCTCGTTCCCACTATTGCGAATCTGCATGCGTCCAACGCATGCAGATCCGCACATGTAATGCAAGTGGATGGGCCTGTTTCCACTGTAGCGTTGTTGAGGTGCGTTTTTTTCAGCGGTAAAAAAAACGCACAAAAGAGCCAACGATTTCGCCTGCGTCGGGAATCCGTGCGAATCGCCGCTAATGTATTTAATAGTAAAAACGCATGCGTTTGTTACATGCGTTTTTACCCGCGATTTCGCACCTTTTTCAATTTTATTTTGCCCTGGCAGTGTCATGGTTAATTTCGCATGGCACCCTGCCATGCGAAATCGCAGGTAAAAACGCATGCGGAAACGCATCCGCATGCGTTTTTACAAGCGTCGGAATGCGGCCGAAATCACGTCGCAACAGTGGAAACAAGCCCTGAGAGTGCTCCAGGCCAGTTTATTTTAGCACTTTTTTATTTTCTTATTGGTTACATTTTCCTGCTTCTAATTAGCACCGCTGTAATGTGTATTTTTGGCCACTTGGCACTAGGGGGCAGTGTGAGACAATAACAGAGGACTTCTGCTTTCAGTTTCTATATTCTCTGCTAGTAGAGAGAGATCAAAGTATTCCAAGAATTTACAGCACAATGAGTTCTGCCGGGCTGAGGTCAAAAGCAGAGCACTTATCTCACACGAGATAAGTATCGAACCTGCAGGTGGGTTTATGTGTACCTGAGATGGGGTAAAATAAAAAATGTATACATACCTGAAGCTTCCTCCAGCCCCCTCCGGCCTGATTGCTCCTAAGCCTTCGTCAGCAGCCTCCGCAACTGGTCCCGGTAAGTCAGTGGAGACGCAGTCTGTTTGTGCACGCACCCGTGGCCTGGAGCATGACAGGGGCTCACACGAGGCCGGGTCGCACATGCACAGCATGCCCAGGGCTGGAGGACTTTCCGGGGTAATTTGCGGAGGCTGCAGGTGATCGGGCCGGAGGGGGCTGGGAGAAGCCCCGGGTATGTATACATTTTGTATTTCGTCCCATTTCAGGTTTATTTTAAGCAACTGCCAAATCCAATTCCTATAAAGTGTGAGCTCATTTGGGCAAATAAAAATGGATTCTGATATTCTGCATGCAGATTTTTAGAATGGAGGAGGCTCCTCCTCGTTAGTGTGTGGTTAAAGTCTACCGGTATTAGTTCATTAATATAATTAAAGGCGACAAACCTTAGTACTTTGGAGAGTTCCCCCAAAAGATCCTTCTTTTCTTTGCTGAGGTCCCCCTGCGCACGCAAGGCGCTGATAACCCCCGCGTACGCCTCCAGCTCTGCAGAGACCAAACACATAGAAAATATGAAACTACCGTAGAAATACAAAAAAAGCAGTGTTCTCCCCAGGCTCTTTTAGCCGGGTGCTCCACCTGGCTAGTTTTGATGAGCACCCTGCTGTCTTTGGCTCATCTCCTCCTATGCTGTAAGCAGAGTTGCTCACAGAAGCACTGACCCTGCATTCTCTCATCTTGCCCCACCCGGCTACTTTTTCATGCCACCCGGCTGGAAAAAAATTCTGGGGAGAACAGTGAAGAGGATCATGAGATATGCCGGCCAACTCTAGTGAGACATAGCACTTGGGACTCTTTCACACTAACTCCGAACCGTTGCAACGGACAATATGCTTATGGAACTTTAATATCGACCATGTTGGGTTTCGACTCAGTAACGTGTGCATTTCCAGTGGCGGTGAAGCATATTTTTATGGTACGGTATGCTTCACTGTAAAGTTACACTGTGCAGTGTGACTTCTCAGGCAGTGGTGTAACCTGCACAGTGTGGAAGGACCCTTAAAGAGGAACCTTACTAAAAGCTAGCAGTAGAAAAGAAAAAATAAAATCAATACATTGCAAAGTGAGAAATCAAAAAAATGGAACATCTATCGATGATTGATACAGGTCAGGTAATGCGTACATGTTTGATCCAAAATGAGACTGCGGGTCATCACTCTGTACTGCTACCAGACATGGGAAAAAACAAAACACAAACAAACAGCACCAACTGCCATTAACTATAAACACACCCTCTAACAATGTAAAAAAAAGTGATACTGCTTGCTTTGCAGTTGGAAACAGACGTTATTTCCCACAATGCAATGAGGTTCACAGACAGGAAACGGTCAGGACCTTAGTCATGACATCACACAGTGGGAGGGGTTTTACCCAGAGCTGTGGAGTCGGAGTCAAGGAGTCGGAGCAATTTTGGGTACCTGGAGTCTGAGTTTGAGTCGGTGGTTTCAAAAACTGAGGAGTCTTGAGTTGGATGATTTTTATACCAAATCCTTAGTTCTGGCAAGACTAATTAGACTAAGGATTCGGAGTCGAGGAGTCGATGTCGGACCCATTTTGGGTACCTGGAGTCGGTGGTTTCACAAACTGAGGAGTCGGAGGATTTGTGTACTGACTCCACAGCCCTGGTTTCACCACAATATCAGCCACACAGACCCCCATAATGATCTATTGGAGATAAGGTAAAGATTTCTCATGGGAAAGGGGGTATCAGCTACTGATTGGGATGAAGGTCAATCCTGGGTTACAGTTACTGAAATAGCTATCTATGGTCTTCACTGACTCAACGTTCAAACCTACATCAAGGATTTTCCTGATATCTTCAGGTAGATGCGGTGAACAATCGACGTATACCACATATGAATTGATTACCACCCTGCGTCAATATTAGATCAACAAATATCGGTTTCAGAACCTCTTTATTTGCAACATGTGAATAATATCCCAATCTGTAAATCTACAGAGATGCTTAAAAATACCAATCTCATGGTCTAATGTGCACATGCGCAGTTCACTAAGACTTAGAACCTTGCTACAGGAGCGTGATGAAGGAGGCGGGACAGTGCATGCGCAGTGGTGCACGACTTAAGTCATGGACTTTACCGAGCGGCACAGCGGATCAACGAAGGAGAGCAGGCGTACAGCGAGGAACCGTCAGGACTATGGGGGCTGGAAGAAGCTCCAGGTAATAAAAAGGACACCAACTATGACCTGGGTATCCTTTAATGCATAATGTGTGGAATATGTCAGTTTACAATGCACAAAGTTTTCTGCATGGCACAAACAAAAAGTTTTGCTTAATCCACTTTTTAAAACTTGGCTGCCTGTGTTGGCAAAGCCAACTACCTGCGTGAAGGCCAGAGGTAACTTAAGGTGGCCATACACTGCTCGATTTGCCATCAGATTCGACCAACAGATAGATCCCTCTCTGATCGAATCTGATCAGAGAAGGATCGTATGGCCTCCTTTACTGCAAACAGATTGTGAATCGATTTCAGCCTGAAACCGATCATAATCTGTGGAGCTGCCGCATACATTACCTGTTCTGGCCGGCGCGAGTCCCCTGGTCCCCGCTGTCTTCTTCTCCGCTCCGGGCTCCAGACCGTTCCTGCAGCTACTAAACTTCCTGTCCAGGGGAACTTTAAACAGTAGAGGGCGCTCTACTGTTTAAAGTTCCCCTGGACAGGAAGTTCAGTAGCTGCAGGAATGGTCCGGAGCGGAGAAGAAGACAGCGGGGACCAGGGGAGTCGCGCCGGCCGGAACAGGTAATGTATACCCGCTGTATTGCGTCGGTCGTCGGGCATTCGAACGCCGCTATCGACGCACTCCCAACCTGTCAGCGATCGAGAAAAATCTTCCGCACGGACGGATCGACGGGAACGGAAATCGATCGTTCTGTCAGCGGTGTGCGTGGCGATTTCACAGCCGATTCGATCACAGTGATCGAATCGGCCATATATCGGCGGGAAAATCGTTAGGTGTATGGGCCCCTTTAGACTAAACAAGAGTGTGAAAGCCATCTAAAATTCCTCCTCTTATCCTATCACCACCCACAGGAGGTAGTCGGGGAGGAGCAGCTGGGAGGGGCATCAGCCAGTCTTTATTTTGATCATAAAGTTGACTCCACCTCCTCATTGTGCTGCACAGGATACCCAAGCCAAACTGGTACTGGTATATGTGAAGATGTGTGAGGATGAATTCTGAGGCTTACCACTCATCCCGTGCACTCCTGTGAGTCGCTGACCTTTAACCCGGTGGTACTCGGCTGCGCATGTGCAGTATGTCAGATCCACCTTCCATCCTTGTGACCACTCTCCCAAGCTCTTGCACTTTCAATGGGCTCGCTCCTGTCCAGAGCCCAGTACAAGGGGAGGGGGGGGGGGGGGGGGAGTCATACATACTTTGAGTACCTCTGGGTTTTAGGTCAGCAACTCAGCCAAGTCAAGGATGATACCAGGGACTTTTTCAGAGGAACGGAGCATTGCGGGAGGAATGGTAAGCCTCTATGCTCATCTTGACATCTCTATAGCCTCCATTCATACATAACAGTTTGTCTGTGTCCTTTAAAGGGGAACTTCAGCCTAAACAAACATACTGTCATTAAGTTACATTAGTTATGTTAATTAGGATAGGTAATATAATCTCTTACCCAACCCGTTTTAAAAGAACAGGCAAATGTTTGTGATTCATGGGGGCTGTCATCTTTGTCATGGGGGCTGCCATCTTTTTGGTTGAAAGGAGGTGACAGGGAGCATAAGACACAGTTCCAACTGTCCTGTGTCCTGATCATCCCTTCCAGCTGCGCACGCTAGGCTTCAAATGTCAAATTCAAAATGTAAAAAAAAAAAAAAAAAAAATATATGCACCAAAACAGCAGAACGAGAACAACATCATCAGAAATCCCATCATGCTTTGCACAGCATTAGGAGAAAAATGCCCGGGCAGTTTTCTTCTGTGCAGCTAAAAATGAGGCTTGTATAAGAGAAACAAAGTTCTGATGCTGTGAAACAGTTAAAGAAACACCAAGCCTTTTCAGTTCTGCTGAGTCAATTTTTAGTCTGGAGGTTCACTTTAAGAATGAAAAGAATGATACACTATCCAATTGTGACTGGCCAATGAATGGCTAATTTTATCATCTTGAGTTCTGAAAATGATTGCAGTGCTGGTTATAACATAACCCTCATTCTATTCAGCACAGAGAAATAAAGAAAGCGCCACTTGCTAGTTTACTAGAAGCCCTGATGTGCTATATAAGCCACACAGATACAAACCAGAAAAGCATCAAATACACATTAGTTAAAGTGTACCTGAGACGTAAAGATATAAAAGTTTTATACATACCTGGGGCTTCCTCCAGCCCTCTCCGCACCGATCGCTCCCACGCCGTCTTCCTGGTAGAAGCCCTGTTAGCATGGCCAGTCGGGGCGCACTCTGCATGCACGGCCCAGCCATGTGCCCCTATGGCGCAGAAAGCTCCCAGTTGCAGGAGAGACGGAGTGCACGCGCAGACGAAACTGCGCCTGCACTGACTACCCAGGCTGACGGGGCTTCTACCGGTACCAGCGAGGAAGACGGCGTGGGAGCAAAATTGGTGCGGAGAGGGCTGGAGGAAGCCCCAGGTATGTATAAAATTCAAGGCTGTAGAGTCGGTACAAAAATCATCCGACTCCTCAGTTTATGAAACCACCAACTCCGGGTACCCAAAATTGCTTCGACTCTGCCGAGCGGATCTGCCAAAACTACCTTATCAGCAGAACGGCCGCCCCGTGGCAGGTCTGACGGCCAGACGTTTTCGGGAATCTGGCGTGTACAACACGTAAACGGAACCAGAGACGAAGCACCCTCATGTATTTTACCATATATATCAGTGGGAACATTAGAGAAACCACCTACTCTGCTTCCTGTTTCATTCTGCACTGCACAGCTTGTTTCTTATCAGCCCTGATAAAATCCCTGACTGAGCATTCAGTCTGGCTTTGCTCAGGAATATTTATAGCTCAGTCTGTGTTTTCTGGTGTCTTTTCAAGTCCAAGTCTGCCTTCTGCTGGCTCTGCTCAGGAATCATTATAGCTGAGTCATTATAGCAAAACCAGACTGAATGCTCAGTCGGGATTTTATCAGGTCTGATAAGAAACAAGCTGTGCAGTGCAGAATGAAACAGAGAGCAGGGTAGGTGTTTTCTCTAACGTTCCCACTGATATATATTGTAAAATACATGAGGGTGCTTAGTCTCTGGTTGTCTTTAAGGATGGTCATTGTGATGCAAATAATCCCAAATTGATACAGGATTATGCAAATTGTTTCGAAATTTACGCAGCTTGACAACCAATCAAATCCCCCTGGTGAGATTCAAGTAACATCAAACTGCAGTCTGGCCTAACACACAATGAAAAGTTGTCTCCTGCTACTGATTGCCCACGTACAGTAGCTATACTAATGGCATCCATATAAATATCACAGCTCCTCCATGAAGTTACAGATTGCCCAGCAAGCTCGTGGTGAACTACAACTCCCAGGCCAGGAGTGTGTAATGCTGGGAATACACGGCTCGATTATGAGCCATTTGGATGGCTCGATAGATAATTTCCGACATGTCCGATCTCGCGCCCAATCGTTTCTGCGCTCGATTCAGCTTGGAGGAAAAATGGGAACAATTTTAAAAACCAAGCGGAAGATAAGTGAATCACCTGCAGAATCAAGCACAAAAAACAATCAGGCGCAGAATCGAGCGGCAAAAATCGACCAGTGTATTCCCAGCATAAGGGGCTACAAAGGACCAAAAAAGGCCTCTCATTAAAATGTTATGCAAAACAAAAAAGTTTGCCTTCTTAAAACAGAAGTTATTTGTGATTATTCAGGTTGGAGTGAGCATAGGAGGTCTCCCACAATGCAACACTGCTGAACATGCAAATCCTCCTTTGTTGTCCCCGGTAGCTAAACACACCTCCAGAACCGCTGGAATGCACTGATGAGGACCAACCAGTCTGAACAGTCTGTATGCATGTTGGATTATTGTGGCTCTGTACACTTATCAAGCTGACATATCATTACATTCCAGCGGTTCTGGAGGTGTGGCTAGCTTACAGGGACAACAAAGGAGGATTTGCATATTCAGCAGTGATGCATTGTGGGAGACATCATATGCTCACTCCAACCTGAAAAACCGCAAGTTCCTCCATGAAGTCACAGCTGACAGCAGACAGTGCATGGTTGCCTCACATCCTGTTCACACACAGGCTCACATCAGAGAGGAAAAAAAAAAATTATTGCTAGGAATTTATATACATTTGCAGATCTAGTCATTTTATGTGAGCAGGTGTCCCACAAGCCTGCAGATTGCTCTTTAGTGATTGGACGATCTGAAGAACCACGTCTGTGACAACACGGTGGGGCAGCCTGAAGAGGGACAGGGGTACAGGGAAGAGCAATGTGCCCGGTCGCTGCAATCCTGCTATGTGGATCTCTTGGCGACACATCGGTGCTGCTGTACACTAGAGTCTCAGCAGAGACAGCACTGACTGGCTGATAACCCCCTGGCTTGTGTACCCGGCTTAAAAAGGTGAGAGGGACATGGAGGCTGCCATATTTATTTCCATTTAAACAATACCAGTTGCCTGGCTACCCAGCTGGTCCTCTGCCACTTACCACTTTCAGCCATAGACCCTGAACAAGCATATGCAGATCAGATGTTTCTGATATTCTGACAAGATTAGCTTGTTTTTGGTGGTATTCAGACACTACTACAAATAAGCAGGGTTCCCAGGCAACTGGTATTGCTTAAAGTGAACCCGAGGTGAGTGATATGGAGGCTGCCATATTTATTTCCTTTTAAACACCTGATCTTCTTCATGCTTGTTCAGGGGCTATGGTTGAAAGTATTAGAGGCAGAGGATCAGCAGGGCTGCCAGGCAACTGGTATTGCTTAAAAGGGAATAAATATGGCAGCCTCCATATTCTTCTCACTACAGTTCTCCTTTAAAGTGAACCCGAGGTGAGAAGTATATGGGGGCTGCCAGATTTATTTCCTTTTAAGCAATACCAGTTTCCTGACAGCCCTGCTGATGTGTTTGGTTGTAATAATGTCTGAATTACACCAGAAACAAGCATGCGGCTAATCTTGTCAGAAACACCTGATCTGCTGCATGCTTGTTCAGGGTCTATGGCTGGAAGTATTAGAGGCAGAAGATCAGCAGGGCTGCCAGGCAACTGGTATTGCTTAGAAGGGAATAAATAAGGCAGCCTCCATATCAAGCTCACCTCGGGTTCACTTTATAGTGAACCAGAGACGAAGCACCCTCATGTATTTTACCATATAGATCAGTGGGAACATTAGAGAAAACACCTACCATGCTTTCTGTTTCATTCTTCGCTGCTCAGCCTGCTTCTCATCAGCCCTGATAAAATCCCAGATTGAGCATTCATTCTGGCTTTGCTATAATGACTCAGCTATAATGATTCCTGAGCAGAGCCAGCAGGGGGCAGGCTTGGACTTGAAAAGACATGAGAGAACACAGACTGAGCTATAAATATTCCTGAGCAAAGCCAGACTGAATGCTCAGTCGGGGATTTTATCAGGGCTGATAACAAGCAGGCTGAGCAGTGAAAATGAGACAGAGAGCAGGGTAGGTGTTTTCTCTAATGTTCCCACTGATCTATAAGGTAAAATACATAAGGGTGCTTAGTCTCTGGTTCCTTTTAAGGCCGCTTGTTCCTCCCGGTCTCCCTGGGTGGCTCTGGTCCCCCGTAATTAAGCCCGAAAGCCTGGCAGAGTCACATTTTGTTGCATATGCGTGGATTGGCCAGGTGTGCTCCCTCCATCTCGCTCCTGTTCTGTGCTTGCGTAGGTGCAGAACGCTTCCAAGGACGGGAGTGCGATGGGGGAGCAAACCTGGCTGAGCATGTATGATGAAGCGCAACTTGGCCAGGCTTTTGGGCCCAGGGAAGGACCCACTCGAAGCAATTTTGTGTACCTGGAGTCGGTGGCTTCAATAAACTGAGGAGTCGGATGATTTTTGAACCAAATCCATCGCCTTTGTAAAAATTAGACTAAGGAGTCGGAGTCATTTTGGGTACCTGGAGTCAGTGGTTTCATAAACTGAGGAGTCTGATTATTTTTGTACTAAGTCCACAGCTTTGGATAGGCGAGCGCCCTTAAAAGGAACCTAAACTGAGAAGGATATGGATTTTTCCTTTTAAAATAATACCAGTTGCCTGACTCTCCTGCTGATCCTGTGTCTCTAATACTTTCAGCCACAGCCCCTGAACAAGCATGCAGATCAGGTGCTCGGACTGAAGTCAGACTAGATTAGCTGCATGCTTGTTTCAGGTGTGCGATTCAGCCACTACTGCAGCTAAAGAGATCAGCTGGACTGCCAGGCAACTGGTATTATTTAACAGGAAATATCCATATTCCTCTCAGTTTAGGTTCCCTTTAAAGCGGAATATAACCCTGCATTTCAACTTTGCTCTAAAACATTATTTACAGCATATTATATGCAAAAAGCATTTTTTTTACTAGACCAGCATTGGAAGGGTTAAACACACAGGTTGGTTCCAGGAGAGATATGCAGAAGTACAGATTGTTACATTCTATCTAGTTATATGTATCTATTGAGAAATGTTACACACTCTTTAGCTGTCCTCCAAGCTCCTTCTCAGTCAGAGAGATGAGTCACATGCCACACTTAGATACATTTATGTAAACAAAATGTACCTATGTCAGCTTCCGATGCTTCTGCAGAAATCTCCAGGAACTTTAAAGCTGTGTGTAACCCTTCCAATGCTGGTCTAGTAAAAAAAAAAAATGCTGGTTGCATATAATATACTGTAAATAATGTTTTAGAGCAAAGTTGAAATGCAGGGTTTTATTCCGCTTTAAAGAGAACCTGTACTGAGTAAAATTATTTAAAATAAACACATGATGTAACTTCAAATGAACATTACATAGTCACCTTGCCATCAGTTCCTCTCAGAAGCTCACCATTTTCTTCTTACAGTGATCCCTTCCAGTTCTGACAACATTTTGTCAGAACTGAAATATATCAGTTGCTATCAGTTACAGCTGAGAGGAGAACTGATGTGTCCATGTTTCCCTATGGCTCAAGTGGGCAATGTTACAGTTTAACAGTGTGCTGACCAGGAAGCTGTTATGGGGTAATAGCCATTTTCAAAATGGAGGACGGAGAATTCCATTGATCACAGTGGACAAACAGGACGCAGGAGAGGAAAAATAGATTGAGGAGTAGACTACACAGGAGGTAAGTATGACTTGTGTATGTTTATTTTGACTTTTAATGTTCAGTTCAGGTTTTCTTTAAGGAAGCCCCGGGTAAATATGGAACCTGAGACACTTCTCGTCTCAGCTGCTTTTTAAAAAGGAAATAAATATGGCAGCCTTCATATCACTCTCACCTAGGATTCACTTTCAAGACCAATGCACCTGTCAGCCAGAGGCTTCCTCCTATGTTTACCCAGCAAACAGAAGCTTATCTTCTCTCCATCCATCAAATGAAAATAGCCTGGGAAAGCCAGTACAGCTCCCTGTCAGCATAATCCTGTGATAAAGCTCCAGTGAACACTTTAACCATTGTGGGCCCAATTTTTCCATAAACAAGACTCTGTTCATAAAAGTTATGACATTCCGGCTAATCTGTTACTGCAATTCTGCTTACATTCAAACATGCTGAGTAGCTGTAACACGATCACTGGTGCATCACACAGGTCAGTCTCCCGTGCCACCTCTCCCAATCAGCAGGCAGGGACATGGCCAAGCTGCTATGCAACCTCCCTCCTGCTGGAGACAATGGAGGGAAACTCAGCAGGATCGATGTTCCCAGCAGCAGCAGATTCTAAAGCTATTTGTAAGGTGAAAGGAGCAGTATTGGTCATGGGACTATTGCTGCTCCCATCACATTAGAAGACAGCAGAAGTGAGAGCGATATTGGAGCCTGCCATATGCATTTCCTTTTAAACAATACCACTTGCCTGGCTGTCCTGCTGGTCTATTTGGCTGCAGTAGTGTCTGAATCACACACCAGAAACAAACATGCAGATCAGGTGTTCTGACTCAAGACTGCCGGATTAGCCACATGCCTGTTCCAGGTGTGTAATTCAGATGCTACCGATGCCAGGACTGCCAGGTAACTAGTGTTGGTTAAAAAGAAATATGGCAGACTTGGCGCAAGTCTCCTTTGGGAGACCAAGCAGGAATTCTCATAGGGAACAGTTCTCCAAATACAGCACAAAGTGCTGTGCCCAGTCTCTGAACCAAATCCATAGCCATAGATTGTGCAGGACAAAAACCGCAGAGCGTAACATAATGTGAAAACAAGACGAAGCCCTGAGGACAGATGCTGAGCACTTCCTGGCAGAGCTGTGGCTACGATTAGAGATGGACAATAGAATGCAAATATTACACAACATAATATAGGGTACAAGTCAATACAATATCCCTGCCTTGCAAGCAAGTTTAGTTTAATGTATACAGCTTGGAAATAGACAAATCAAAACGTCAGATGAATTTTACTGATTTATAAAGCACCAGCATGGCGCTGTACAAAGTTAGATCATTTTCATTGGCCCGGATCCATGCTGCATACAACCTGCAAGCAGGATGGAATTCTTAGCATCTCGCTGACCATCGCAAGCTACCATCTTCCCAAAGAGATTCAGCATGTGCCCCACCTGCTAAGCAGCATTTCAAGACTGGATTTTCAGCAGCAGCAGCAGCCTCAAACATCTCAGCACTCTGATTACAGAGCTACTAGCAGGGCTGTGGAGTCGGTACAAAAATCTTCTGACTCCAACTCCGACTCCTCAGTTTCTGAAACCATGACTCAGACTCCAACTCCAGGTGCCCAAAATTGCCCGACACCGACTCCAACTCCACAGCCCTGGCTACTAGAATGAGATTTCTGGATCTGTGATCGAGACTGGCTGAAAGGACAACTGTTACAAAAGGTATATGCAGGTTGCCATATTTATTTCCTTTTAAGCAATACCAGTTGCCTGGCTGCCCTGCTGATCCTGCCTCTAATACTTTTATCCATAGACCCTGAACAAGCATGCAGCAGATCAGGTGTTTCTGACATTATTGTCAGATCTGGCAAGATTAGCTGCATGCTTGTTTCTGGTGTGTGATTCAGACGCTACTGCAGCCAAATAGATTAGCAGGGGGGGGGGGCGGCGAGGCAACTGGTATTGTTTAAAAGTAAGTGAATATGGTAGCCTCCATAGTCTTCTCACTACATTTGTCCTTTATGGAAACTAGAGTGTGGAAGTGGGGACAGGTTCTCTTCGGCCAACTTCCTCTCCTCTGCACTGCAAAGTATCCCGCGCGCCCCCCTGCTGGCAGCAGCGCGCACGCGCGCGCGGCTCCCACTGTTTACCTTTTGACAAAAGGCAGAGCAGTGACGTCGCGCGAGGGGCGTGCCTGGCAGTCACCTCAGTGCACGCATGCGCAGTGGCCAGCTTGGGAAGTCGAGTAGAGGGAATAGCGGAGGGCCGCGCATGCGCAGTGTGCAGAAGCGCTCTAGCAGCTCAGGGAATGGAGGGATAGTTACCCAGCTTGCGGAGGATCCTCTTACACTCATCCCGGCTGAAGTCCAGCAGGGTGGGCCACACCACCGGCATCCTGTCCCGGCGTACTCTGCGCTCACACAGCCCTGCCGGGGGGAGGCATCACTCCGCTGCGGCTCCCCGGCCTGACAGGGTCACAACAGCGGCGTCCGGAGGGTCCGGCTCCCGGTCCTTCCCCCCCGGAGAGGTCTCCGCTCAGCCAGCGTACATCCGGCGGGTTTGACTGCAGCTCCCGCTGTCAAGATGGCGCGCCGGTGGCATTGCGCATGCGCGGACACGCCGGGAGATGCGCTCCCTGGCGCTGATTGGCTGAGGCGGTTCGGAGCCAGCAGGACTCGGGAGGAGGAGGAGAGCAGAGTACGGGGACCTGAGGACGGGAGCCGGCGAGGGACAAGCGGTGGGAACCACAGCGCCCCTAGGTGGTACTGCAGTACGGGAGGACCCGGCAATACAGCTCTGATAGGACTTCCATACACTAGCATACCTCCCAACTTTTTGAGATGAGAAAGAGGGACACTTAAGCCACACCCCTGATCACACCTCTAGACACGTATACCATAAAGATTTCAAAAGTAAACTATGCGGTTTTATAAATCAAACCACACTGGTCCTTTCTATCCTGGTGCATTTTCCTTCATATTAACATTTTAAAATAAGTAATATATAAATTTAAAGGATGGGAATAAAGTTTAGAGTCAATCAAACATATTTTTGTAGTAGAGAAATACAGCCGGTATATGGCTTATTCTGCTGCTGCACAAGTCCCGGCGGTGGTAAAGGGATTCTGTAGGGGCTTCCTGTGGATAAAAACCGCCACTTACCTGGGGCTTCTATCAGCCCCCTGTAGCAGTAATGTCCCACGCCGTCCTCTTCTGATCTGCCGATCCCCGCCGCCGGCCCCGGTCTAGCGCAGCACGCAGTCCGACTGCGGCTGTGTGGCCGTGCTCGCTCCCGCCCGCGTCATGCCCACGTCATCAGAAGCTTACTGCGCAGGCATAGTACAAGAAACCTTTGTACTGCGCCTGCACAGTAAGCTTCCGATGACGCGAATGGCAGCGCGCATTATTCAGCTATGACAGATGAATAATGCCCGGTGCCGGCGGCGGATTGGAGGACGGCGTGGGACATTACTGCTACAGGGGGCTGATAGAAGCCCCAGGTAAGTGGCGTTTTCTATCCACAGGAGGCCCCTACAGAACCTTCCACCTCCAGGTCCACATGAATGGTGGTGAATAATGTAATTCGTCTTCCAGCTATTGCTGGCCACCGAATTACAGTGTTTTAAAAGTAACTTCAGCTCCATCTGCTGACGGCGCCAAAGTTACTGACTGTGCGCTGCTATAGCCGTAATTCTTATTATGGTCTATGGGGGCACCAGCTGCAATCAAGTCTCCTGCGCTGCATTTGCAGTGTTCGATTCAAATGTATTTGGTTTTCTATTGCTGTTCTGTGTCACCCAGTGGTGACTGGGAATATGTCAGAGAGAGGGTAAAGCCTCCATACCTACCAACTTTTTTATTTAAAGGATATACAAGACGACAAAATCTAACGTTACTTACCTGGGCTTCTTCCAGCCCCTAGTAGTCTTGTGTGTCCCTTGCCGCAGGTCTTCCCCTGGGTTCTGCTGGCAGCCTCTGAAGGCTCGCAGACCCCAATGGGCTGCGTCTTCTGCGCAGAAGACGCCGATACTTCAGAGGCTGCCAGCGGGACCCGGGAGAAGGCCGGAACTGCGGCGAGGGACATACGTGACTTCTAGGGTCCGGGAGAAGCCCCAGGTAAGTAGAGATAGATTTATTTAGTGGCCTCGGATATCCTTTAACCTCCTTGGCGGTAACCCCGTGTGTGACACGGGGTAAGCCGCCGGAGGGTGCCGCTCAGGCCCTGCTGGGCCGATTTACATAATTTTTTTTTCAAACACGCAGCTAGCACTTTGCTAGCTGCGTGTTTGGTCTGATCGCCGCCGCCGATGCGCCGCTACCTGCCGCGATACAGGGCCCCCCCCCCCGCATACCCCTTGCACAGCCTGGCCAATCGGCGCCAGGCTGCGCTATGGGGTGGATCGGGATTCCCTGTGACGTCGGCGACGCCGATGACGTCACTTCGATCATTGCCATGGCGTCGGGGGAAGCCCTCAAGGAAATCCCGTTCAGAACGGGATTTCCTTATGGGCAAGCGGCGCCGGCGGCGATCGGACGCTACGGGGGGACGCTGCAGGGAGGGGGGAAGCATGTAGCTAGCGCTAGGCTAGCTACATGCTAAAAAAAAAAGTGAAGAAAAACCCTCCCGCGGCCACGCAGCCGCACATATCATACCGCCAGGGGGGTTAAAGGACCACTATCGCGAAAAAAAGTAGGCAGTTAAGATCTGACACAACCAACAGGTTTTCGGCTAGTCCATTTCCTCATGGGGGATTCTCAGGGTCTTCTTTGTTTTCAACAGCATTTCCTGAACAGCAGTTGCAAAGTCTAACTGCCAATGGTGTACAAATGAGTAGGGAGGCTGGCTGGTAACTTACTATTTTGGCAGTTAAACTGCTGTTCAGGAAATGCTGTTGAAAACAAAGAAAACCCTGAGAATCCTCCATGAGGAGATGTACTGGCGCAAAACCTGTCAGTTCTGTCAGATTTTAACTGCCTACTTTTTTCGCAATAGTGGTCCTTTAAGAAAAATGGACACTTAAGACATGCCCCTGCCACACTTCTAGCCACACCCCTAGTCATGCATATCACAAAGAATTCAATAGCAAAATATGTATTTTTATCATTAAAGCCAAGCGGGTCCTATCTACAATAATTGGTTTCATTTTAATTAATTGCAGTATTTGTATAGCGCCTTTCTCCTGTCAGACTCAAGTGCCACTAGAGCGCTCTCAGTAGGCAGTAGCGGTGTTAAGGAGACTTGCCCAAGAAACGCCTTACTGAAATAGGTGCTGGCTTACTGAACAGGTAGAGCCGAGATTTTAATCCAGGTGTCAGAGGCTCCTGTGGCGGAGCCCTTAACCATTACACTATCCAGCCACTTTGGTAATAACATTAAGAAATGTATTAACTTAAAGGGGAACTGAAGAGAGAGGTATATGGAGGCTGTCATGTTTATTTCCTTTTAGACAATACCAGTTGCCTGGCAGCCCTGCTGATCCTCTGCCTCTAATACTATTAGCCATAGCCCCTGAACAAGCATGCAGCAGATCAGGTGTTTCAGTGGTTCAGACTTATAAGTCTGATCTGACAAGACTAGCTGCATGCTTGTTTCTGGTTTTAATCAGATACTACTGCAGAGAAATAGACCAGCAGGGCTGCCAGGCAACTGGTATTGATTAAAAGGAAATAAACATGACAGCCTCCATATACCTCTCTCTTCAGTTCCCCTTTAAAGAGAGTCTGAAGCGAGAATAGATCTCGCTTCAGACCTCATAGATAGCAGGGGCATGTGTGCCCCTGCTAAACCGCCGCTATCCCGCGGCTTAACGGGGGTCCCTGATCCCACAAATCCCCTCCGTAAAGCGGGGGAGCGCTTCCTGGTTGGGGCAGGGCTAACCGCTGCAGCCCTGCCCCACGCGCGTCTGTCAGCGCGTATCTCCGCCTCTCCCCCGCCCCTCTCAGTCTTCCTTCACTGAGAGGGGTGGGGGAGAGGCAGCGATGCGCCGCTGATAGACGCGACTGGAGGCAGGGCTGCGGCGGTTAGCCCTGCCTCCAGGAGCGACCAAATGTACGACCAAGTCGTGCGGGGGGGGGGGATTTGGGGGTGAAGGGACCCCCGTTTAGCGGCACGATAGCGGCGGTTTAGCAGGGGCACACATGCCCCTGCTAACTTTGAGCTCTGAAGCGAGATTTATTCTCGCTTCAGAGTCTCTTTAAAGGATGAGAATAAGGTTTAGAATCAATTCCATTTTTTTTTTTTTTTGCTGTTTGCCAGTATTGAACTCCTTGACCATGAAGTGGATAGGAGACTCTGAAGTCTCAAAAAAAAAACCATGTTTTTACTTAAAGAGACTCCGTAACAAAAATTGCATCCTGTTTTTTATCATCCTACAAGTTCCAAAAGCTATTCTAATGTGTTCTGGCTAACTGCAGCATGTTCTACTATCACTGTCTCTGTAATAAATCAACTTATCTCTCTCTTGTCAGACTTGTCAGGCTGTGTCTGGAAGGCTGCCAAGTTCTTCAGTGTTGTGGTTCTGTGATGCATCTCCCCCCTCCAGGCCCCTCTCTGCACACTGCCTGTGTGTTATTTAGATTAGTGCAGCTTCTCTCTGCTCTATTATCTTTTACAAGCTGGATAAATCCTCCTCTGAGCTGGCTGGGCTTTCACATACTGAGGAATTACATACAGGCAGAGCTGTCTGCACTCTGCAGTAAGAAACAGCCTGACACTTCAGTGGAAGATAGCTGCAGGGGGAAAGAAACACACAAATGATCTCTTGAGATTAAAAAGGAAGGCTGTATACAGCCTGCTTGTGTATGGATGTATTTTCTATGTGTGGACATACTGTACATCAACCTACTTCCTGTTTTGGTGGCCATTTTGTTTGTTTATAAACAAACTTTTTAAAACTGTTTTTAACCACTTGCGGCGGGGAGCGGTGAAATTGTGACAGAGGGTAATAGGAGATGTCCCCTAACGCACTGGTATGTTTACTTTTGTGCGATTTTAACAATACAGATTCTCTTTAACCTCCTTGGCGGTATGAAAAATACCGCCAGGAGGGAGCGCAGCAGTTTTTTTAAAAATTTTTTTTTTTTTATCATGTAGCGAGCCGAGGGCTCACTACATGATAGCCGCTGCTGAGCGGCACCCCCCCCCCCCGCCCGCTTCGATCGCCTTCGGCGATCTCCGATCAGGAAATCCCGTTCATAGAACGGGATTTCCTGGAGGGCTTCCCCCGTCGCCATGGCGACGGGGCGGGATGACGTCACCGACGTCACTGACGTCGGGACGTCATTGGGAGTCCCGGGCCACCCCTCGGCGCTGCCTGGCACTGATTGGCCAGGCAGCGCTGGGGTCTGGAGGGGGGGGGGGGCCCGCGCCGCAGCAGATAGCGGCGATCGGGCAGGGGCCGGCGGCGATCAGAGTGCTGGCGCAGCTAGCAAAGTGCTAGCTGCGTCCAGCAAAGCAAAAATTATGAAAATCGGCCCAGCAGGGCCTGAGCGACACCCTCCGGCGGCTTACCCCGTGTCACACACGGGGTTACCGCCAAGGAGGTTAACTAACTTGATAAGCACTAATGCCCTACCTAAAACGCTGCATCCCCACGGCAGAAATCGCTATTAAACCCCCCAAATCCCAGTGCAAAACTCCACGACTTTCTTGGTCGTGGATTTTGCTGCTGGGGGAGGCAGAGCTTCAGGCTGCTGCTCTGCCTTTATTTCAGCCACGGAAATGTAGCGTTTTAGGTAGGGAATTAGTGCTTATCAAGTTACTTAAAGTGAACCTCCGGACTAAAAATCTACTCAGCAGAACTGAAAAGGCTTGGTGTTTCTTTAACAGTTTCACAGCATCAGAACTTTGTTTTTCTTACTAAAGCATAATTTTTAGCTGCATTTTTACCTAAGCTCCACCCATCAAAGAAAAAAGCCCAGGCTTTTTTTCCCTGATGCTGTGCAGAGCATGATGGGATTTCCTATGTTGTTATTCACGTTGCCTAGCAACTGGGAGAGGTGCTCAGGACACAGGACAGTAGAAAATGTGTCTCAAGCTCCCTGTCACCTCATTTCAACCAAAAAGATGTCTGCCATCATGAAATCAAACATTTGCCTGTTCTTTTAAAACAGGGTAGGTAAGAGATTATATTACCTATCTGTTTTAATTAACATAACTAATGTAACTTAAAGAGACTCTGTAACTTGAAAAAGATCCCCTGGGGGGTACTCACCTCGGGTGGGGGAAGCCTCCGGATCCTAATGAGGCTTCCCACGCCGTCCTGCGTCCCACGGGGGTCTCGCTGCAGCCCTCTGAACAGCCGGCGACAGGCCCGACTGTAATTTCAATATTTACCTTTGCTGGCTCCAGCGGGGGCGCTGTGGCTGCTTTCGGCACGGAAATAGACGGAAATACCCGATCTCCGTCGGGTCCGCTCTACTGCGCAGGCGCCGGAAACTTGCACCTGCGCAGTAGAGCGGACCCGACGGCGATCGGGTATTTCCGGCTACTTCGGAGCCGACAGCCATCAGAGCGCCTGCGCAGGAGCCAGGAAGGTAAATATTGCGTCACGGCTGTACGGAGGGCTACAGCGAGACCCCCGAGGGACGCAGGACGGCGTGGGAAGCCTCATTAGGATCCTGAGGCTTCCCCCACCCGAGGTGAGTACCCCCCAGGGGACGTTTTACCGTTACAGTTCCTCTTTAATGACAGTATGTTTGTTGAGGCTGAAGTTCCTCTTTAAGTAAAAACATGCTTTTTTTGAGACTTCAGAGTCTCTTTAAGGACCCTTTTCCACTAGTAGTCGCTAGCGTTCACGCTGAACGCTAGCGATTGCTGAATCGCAATTCCGCCTATTTCCCGACGTTTGCGGCCGCGATTTTGCTATGCTATGCACTGCATAGCAAAATCGCGGCAAATATCGCTCCGCCGCGCGTTCGCGTTCCTGTAAAAAATGAATCGCGGTAGTGGAAATGACCTACCGCGATTCCTATGTTAAAAAGCAAACCGTAGCGATTGTAAAATCGCTAGCGGTTTGCGACTTTACGATTCGCTGGTGGAAAAGGGCCCTAAGAGAAAGGGGGAGACTTGGCCACCCTTCTCTTCCAGAGCAAACCCCCCACCACCACCAATGGACCATGTGGGTTGGTATAGCTCAAGCTGCTATTCCAGTCTGCATGGGTGACAAGGGTTTACGGTGGCTTTGGAGGGGGGACCCCATGTCATTTTTGCATTTTTATCAGTGCAAACCATAGGCATATTTGCAAGGAATCCTTATACAGCAATATTGCGTCTGTACAACGATCCCTGACTAAAGCGTTGCCAGGTCCACTGGGTTCCCAGGGGGTGATTATGCACTGTTTACTGACCACCTGGAGACCCTGGTATCCAGCTCCAAGCCTTCTCTGAGCCCTAAATACTAAAAAATGTTGGGCTGGTTAGATAATACAAGTATGAGGCGGTCATAGGAAAGGAGCACAGGATCATGCAGAATACACTAGAGAAGGGAGGACCCTGACAAAGCCTTACAATCTAAGATAGGGGAGATGGACACACTAGGTACGGCTGTAGAATAAGTCATCAGTAGAAAGTTACTGTGTGGTAAGGGGTGGGTAGGCCATCTTGAAGAGTTGGGTTTGGGGGCTTGCTTGAATGTGTTGAAGGAGGGGGCAATTGTGATGGGCAGTGGAAGGGAATTCCAGAAGGTGGTGGTCGCTCTTGAGAAATCCTGCATGGGAGTGGGAAATGCAGGGGCTGTTAGGTGCAGGTCGTTGGAGAACTGGAGGAGGTGGCCTCGTGTATACCTGTGAACGAGCTCCGAGATGTAGGTAGGGCAGGTTTTGTGCACAGATTTATAGGTTAGGCATAGAAACTAGAAACTTATCCGGATGTGGAAAGGGAGCCAGTGCAAGGATTTGCAAGGGGGGCGGGGGGTAGGAAAGAGGTCCAATGCCAAAACCATCTTGTGCCGAAACTAAAATGTCTGAGATTACACATCTGGGCTATCATCTTGTCACTTGCTGATCCAACACAAATGTAGATTTGCCAGAGGAGAATTTCGCACACCAGTCAAATAAGTAAAACAACAGCAGGGAGGGATTCTGTACCTCTGAGATGGATCCATCTTCTTCCCTTTCCCCCTCCCCATCCAGAACTGAAAATATACTTGTCCAGTATTCCATTTTTAGAGCCTACATTGTATTAAAAATAACCTGAAAGCCAAAACATGTCGGAGCTCCGATTTCAATGATTTGCAAGCTAATAATCTTATCAGGCGTGAAAGCTGAGCCCCATCTGTTGATCATTATCTATACGGAACAGGATATCAAAATGAGAAAAACAAATTGACCATTGTCAGTGAAGAGCGCTGGCAAAAGTATCGATTTCCTGTCCCACAACACCTGCGTGGCTTGAAAGGCCCTCTGATGACTAACAGGGAACAGAAGAAAGCATTCCCAGATTTTCTGTTCCGAAAGGAGAAATTATACATCTTATGGGGAACAGAAATGTAGACATCGCTGCTGGAACTAATGACCGCTCACCAAGTGCATCCTGGGAAATCTTTCCCTATGAAGTGTTGATAGACTGAGCCGTGTTACACCGTATGAGACATCTACGTGTTATGTTTTATAGACCGCAAGACAACCCAGATCTGGACGGCTCGCATCCCGTGCGCACATTTCCGAGAATATTGCTGACCGAATCGCAAGGGGATGGCTCTTTGGATGAGGTCAAAAGGTGGACAGCTGAAATTGCCGGAAGAGCTCTGAACATTTACGGTTATTTCTGCAGTTGGCAATCGTGAGAAATCTCAGTGACTTTTGTCTCTGTCTTATTTTCTGATAGCCAGTTGTGGTTAATGAGATGTTAATAATGTAGAGTTGATCAGAGTCAGGATCACCTTTATTCGCCAAGTACGCCGATCGGCATAACTGGTTCACATGGCAACGGCAGTAAAAACATATGACAAACATAGCATTGAAATACCAAAAGGGATTACTGTATTTTCTGTGGTATAAGACTTTTTAACCCAGGAAGAAGTCGGGGGTCGTCTTATAGGACAGGTGCTGAATCTTTCGAGCTGGACTGGAGAATCTGCGGTTGCCGCATACGGTGGAAGGAGCTCAAAAACATAGTATTTACAGTATCTACTTATATATGTGTTTTTTTTTTTCCTGGAATAGTATGGCTGTCCCTGCTGCTTTAAAGGTTTCTTCAAGAAAACCTGTAATGAGAAAAAGCTCCCCTGGGGGGTACTCACCTCGGGTTGGGGAAGCCTCCGGATCCTATTGAGGCTTCCCCCGTCATCCTGTGTCCCACGGCGACAGCTAAAATCCTCCCGGAAACGGCGGGGATGTAAATATTTACCTCCCCGGCTCCAGCGCAGGCGCAGTATCGGCTCTCCGCTCGGAGATAGGCGGAAATAACCGATCACTGTTGGGCCACTTTACTGTGCAGGCGCAAATCTTCTGCGCCTGCGTAGTAGAGCGGACCTGACAGAGATCGGCTATTTCCGCTTATCTCCATGCTGAGAGCCACAACAGCGCCCCCACTGGAGCCAGGGAAGGTAAATATATCAAGCCTTGTCAGGCTTGTCGAGCCAGGATTGCGGGACACTTCGGGGGAGCCAGCGCTGGATTGCCTGCAGCTACAGGGGAGGGGGAAGCCTCATTGGGACCCTGAGGCTTCCCCCTACCGAGGTGAGTACCCCCAGGGGACTTTTTTTTTGTTACAGGTTCTATTTCAAGCACGAGTTTGGCCATACAGTGCCTGCACCAGTACTACCATAGCTTCACTGTAGCAAGCAGTCGCTGCGCAGGCATGGCCATACTTCTGTAGTAGCCAGGAGCAAACCCAGGATTTTCAAGGGGGGGATTCCTGAAAGGTCTCCCTCAGTCACGCACAATACAGTATAATAATATGGTAGGGCATCATACTGGGTAAACATAATGCAATTTCCCATCCGACTGACAGGATCTGACAATTATTTCCTTAATGTCCAATCTGCTAGAGATCGACGACGGGATCAATCAGGAGCAGTTTGGATACAGATAATAATGAGGACAGCTGACATTGCTAATGAAGGGGAAAGTGAAGCCGTCACATGGCAGGGGCACAGGGCTGTGTTCATACCTGGCTATGTGCTCTGTAAAGTTCCCCAGTGCTGTTCCATGCTCTGTACACACGCTGCTGCTCCATCCAAAGTCAACTGTAGCAGGGAAAGAAAGGAGGCAGTGCTATGAGCTGCAGGAGGCCTGCAGATCTTCTGGTGTCTTAACTTGTGCCTATCCCCAGACATTGCACCGACTCTGGTCTGAGGGGGGATTCCGGGCAGCTGTAATCCCCCCCTGCGTTTGCCTATGGTAGCAGTACAGCACTAGTACACAGCAGGGAGTGCGGCCACAAGAATATCCGGCAAACTGTAGATACGGTATATGTGTCGGGAGTCCGTGCATGGCAACGGTGAGGGGCAGGAGGATACAGGACTATCCAGAGCTTCTCTACCTAGGTAAGTATGGTTTTTTTGTTGCAGGTTTCACCTTAATGTGAAACCGTAAGGCTGGTTTCACACTGATAACTGGAGGTATAAGAGCGTTGCAGTGCAATAAATGCATCGCACCACAACACTAAAAATAGCCATTGGGCTTGATTCACAAAGCGGTGCAAACTGTTAGCACGCTGGTGAAAAGCCCTTTATCACGCCTAAACTCAGTTTAGATGTGATAAAAACAAACTTGCGCGAAATTCCCACGCGCAAAGTTTAGTGCGCGTAAAGTTTTATGCACCCATTAAACCCTATGCAACTTTCTGCGCGCACCGGACTTTGCGCACGTAAAACTTTGGGCGCGAGTTTTATTCCTGAAAACGGTGCTAACCTACTAGTGCAAAGGTTATCACGCCTAAACTACTTTAGGCGTGCTAAGTAGGTTAGCACCGCTTTGTGAATCAAGCCCCTTGTGTGGTAATACCCTTCTGGCTGCAAGCTAAGCAGAAAGTGAGGATTGCAGCAATGCGAATGCCAAAAAATTGAAAAAAAATCTGTGTCGCCATAGACTAACATGACTTCCGGTTTGCCGCACGTTGCCGTGTATGTTGCCCAGCAACGCACTGTTGCTTTTGCAGGAAATCTGGCACTTCTGGTGGATCACAAAGCACCGCAAAAGGTATGAAAAGCCCCGTAGGCTTATTGCAGCCAAAAGTTTAATTCCAGTTAATTGGAGACCCCTGGATCCTCCTTCTCTGTATGATTGGTTCAAAAAGGTGTTAAAGTGGTCTGAAACTCCAACATAACATTCAATAAAATGTGTTTTCCTGCTTTTTATTACTCATACAGTTATCATATTTGCTTTTGTGCATAAGTAATATTGTCTGTTTACAAATTACAAGTTTCCAAAGTGTAGTTTATCTTGACTGCCAATGCATTTTATTCAAACTGCTTTTTACTATATATTAACATCTTCTAAAGAGCTTTTCTGAATTGTGTGTGTGCTTGAAGCACAGAGATCTTCACAGAGAGCTCCTTTTCACTTGTTACACTGTGCTTATACACATTGTAACAACATTGGAATGTAAACAAAGATACTGTTATCTCCAGTTTGGATGTGGATTTGAAGCTGAATAGCAGGATAAAGTGCTTTGTTTAACCATTTCAGTGAAGTTCTGCTAAAAAAAAAGTCTGGGATAGTAGCTTTCAAGCTGTGAGGAACCTTTTAGAGCAAAGTAGAAATGCTGGCTTTCAGACCACTTTAATAAAAGATGCAGAGGAACAGATTTCTTTACAATTGGATAGGTGGTGGGAGAGCTTTTGCTCTAAATGCATGGGTTGGATGGAATTTATGGAGTTGGAAGAATATAGAGAGATTGAGGGAACTGGGAGGGGAGGGGGGGGGGGGGGGGGTTGCTTATGTTATTTTTTGTTGAATATTTTATTTGTATTTTGGTTTATTGTATTGAATTATTTTTTTGCATTAGTAAAATTATATGAAAAGCCCCATAGACTTTCATTGGTGTAGCGTTGGCCTGCTGCAGAATAGGCCAACACAACGCGCCAGTGTGAAAGGGGCCTATGGCTTGCTTGCAGGTCTGTATAATGAAAGGGAAGTGCCTGTAACATTTGGCATGGCCTGTCAAGATAAAGCCTTTTTCCTATTTCCCCCCATCTCGTGCGCTCTCCATAAAAGACAGCATAAAATATGGATCTCCCAGATGGAGGTCTGTCTGGTAATCATTTACCATCCCAGAAGGTGAGATCCAATAAGAATCTGTTTCCTGGGCTATAAACATCCTACCGTCCGGGGAATGTCAGCGCGGCGTCGTAAATCTGGAGTAACACTTTTCCGCTTGTCTGCAGGTAGCGAGAGAGTCCCAGCTGTTTCCGATATTCGCTGGTAGCCACCTGACGAGGATTGCTAGGCCCAAAGCACGAACAAGGGCGCATTAGTGGTAAAGCCTGTGCCAGGCTCCGCTGTAATAATTGCCGTGTTACTTCACGACTGATCTTTATTTAAACTGTTTGGTTTTTCCCTTATTTTCCTAATCCTGCATGCCCCCCTGACCAATGAGCCTGACACTCGCCATTTGGGGAATCTCTTTTTCTATTCAGCCCGGTAATTCTTCTAGTCGGGGGGGGGGGGGGGGGGGGTACTGTGCATGAGTCGCCTGGCCACAACCCATCCCCAGGAGTGTTTTGCGCCTGCGCATTACTACTGCTCAGGTGCAGAATGCTCCCAGCGACAGGAGCGCAGCCGGACTACGCATGCACTGACTAGCCCCAACGGGAGAAATTACTGGGCCGAATAGCGGATGAGGACCGTGGCGAGGGTGCGATTAGCCTGAAGGAGGCTGAAGGAAGCCCCAGGTATGTATAATGTATTTCTAGTATCCCCCTTCTCAGCTACTCTTTAACATAAACCTAAATCGACACCAAAAAATGAGTTTAACTTACATGGGGCTTCTATCAGCCCCCTGCAGCCGCTCTGTGCTTGCGCCATTACTGAGCGATCCTCCAGTCCCCTGCAGCGCCCTATCTTTCATTTGGATGCACGGCCTCGGTCCATGAGACTGAGGGATGGGGGTGCTCTGCGCTTGCAAAACAATCATAGTGGCAGGAGCGTGATTGAGGACACGCACGGCCGAGCATGTGCAGTGGCCGGGCGACTCGCTGAGTCACCTGGCCGAAAGAGGGGCGCTGCGGGGGACTGAAGGATTGCTCAGGGATGGCACAGGCACAAGGCAGCTACAGGGGGGTGGAAGAAGCCCCAGGTAAGTTAAACTCGTTTTTTGGGGGTGTCGGTTTAGGTTCTGTTTAAGTAGCGCAGAGATAGATAATATATACAGCTGATGTAAAAAGGCCTCTCTATAGCAATGTATTCAGGCAGGCTTCTACGGAAGGCCTGGGAGCAGTGGCGGTGTATAAGGTGTTGCCTATTATGCCTGGACATAGACCAAGCTGGGATACAAGACTCTGCACAGTGTTTATTACATTTCAAGCTCTGAAGTCGGGGGGCACACGGCTCCGGGCCTCAGCCAGATCTAATTTATAGCAGCGCAGATTGAGGAGAAGTGGAATCAGTGTGGAGCAGAAGTGAGGCCATGGAAAATCCTCACGTTTCACAGACCTCTTCGCAGCAGAAGCCGGGTGGAAGGTGTAAATCAAAAGCAGAAATAGACATTTGAACTGTTTTATCACACCCCAGGAATCCAGGATGGGGCAGCACAGCCAGCAGGAACTCACAGCTCCGCTCCTAGAAGGGAGAAAGTGGATTCACCCAATATTCACCCTTGCCTTGTCATACAATAACTGCTTCATCACCCAACTTTTAAAGAAATCAATATAGCAGGGATATTATTAAACTTTATTTTATTTAAACTTTATTTTAGGAACTTTACCCAAAAATATTAGTGGGGGGGATACATCAGTATATTTGCAAAGTGAGAAGTTAAAACATAGAAGAGAGATCAGGAAATTGTTGATATTCGCCATGTAGTTTATTCATGTTGTTTGATCCACAATCAGTCTGCAGGACATCATCTTTACTACTGGCAGACAAAATAAAACCTAGACAGCACCAACTGTGTCATTATCTATAACCACGCCCACTAACAATGCAATAGGTTAAAAAGGTTGTTTGGCAGCTGGAAACAGCTATTATTTCCCACAATGCAACGAAGTTCACAGACAGGAAACTGACAGGATCATGGCCATGACATCACACTGTGGGAGGGGTTTCACCACAATATCAGCCATACTGAGCCCCCTGATGATCTACTGGAGAAAAGGTAAAGCTTTCTCATGGGAAAGGGGGTATCAGCTACTAACTGGGTTGCAGTTCAATGGGTCTACATGAAAAGGGCGCCGGTAAAAAAGGGCGCCTGGTGGAGCCCATATATATACCAACTTCGGCTACAAAAAAGGCGCCTGGTGTAGCCCATATAAACTTCGGCTACAAAAAAGACGCTTGGTGTAGCCCATATAAAAACTTCGGCTACAAAAAAAAAAAGGCGCCTGGTGTAGCCTATATAAAAACTTCGGCTACAAAAAAACTCCGGGATGTGTTAATTACTATTACCCCTCCAGGCCGCCATGGATAGTGGGGGAATGAAATAATTCGGCTTCCAGCGCTTGTAGCCCATATAAAAACTTCGGCTACAAAAAAAAGTCAATAATATGGGCTACAGAGGGGCACCTTACTGTAGCCGATAAAAATATGGGCTACAAAGGGGAGCCCACTTGTAGCCTATATCAAAACTCGGGCGCCCTTTTCTACACCTTGTAGCCCATATTTCCAGAAATAACATTGATGTCTATGGCGGCGCCCTTTTCATACAGGCAGCTCAGGCGCCCTTTTCAACCGATCCCAGTTCAATCCTTGGTTAGGCCCCGTTCACACTGCACGCGTTTCCAGCCGCGTTTTGGAAACGCGTGCAGGTGGCCGACACGCACGACATCAGACATTGCATAGAGTGCAATGTCTGATGTTCACACTGCATGCGTTCCGGACCTGTGCGGTCCGGAAACGCATGCTGCACGCATTTTTTGTAAAAACGCATGGCTGTCCCATTCACTTTTCAGTGATGGGATCAGCCACGCAACGCATACGAACGCGGATGGCGTGCGTTCGTACGCGTTGCGGTCCGCATGCGTTGCGGTCTGCGTTCTGCAGTCTGAACGGGGCCTTACAGTTCCTCTTTAAACAGTATTGGACAGGGACATTATGGTGTGCAAAAATGGTACACAAAATAGTGATGTAACAATGCAGGAATAAGTATACCAGACGAGTCATTGAGTCCATATGGTGGCAGAGAAGAGTGCGCAGGAGGGCCCTGCCAAATAGGCTTACAGGACTTCCGAGGCCAAAATGAAGAAAATTACACTTTACCTTTTTCTTAGCAGAATCCACGGAGGACGCCCTGCGCGTCCTCCGCTCCATTCCGCCATCAATGTAGACCTTTCCGTTCCCCCAGGGTTTGCCCCGACCCCACCGAACGGGTCGCATCGATGCCAGCCCTAAGACGGCCGCCGCCTTGATCCGCGGCTCCGCGAGCTAAAGGCTGCGCAGTCGCAATCGCAGCAAAAGGGAACTGCGGAGCCGCGGATCAAGGCGGCGGCCATCTTAGGGGTGGCATCGATGCGACCCGTTCGGTGGGGTCGGGGCAAACCCTGGGGGAATGGAAAGGCCTACATTGACGGCGGACCGGAGCGGAGGACGCGCAGGGCGTCCTCCGTGGATTCTGCTAAGAAAAAGGTAAAGTGTCATTTTTTTCATTTTGGCCTCGGAAGTCCTTTAACCTATTTTGGTTCCTGGACGTAGTTTCTACGTCCAGGAACCATGCGCGCTACCGCGCGCCCCCGCGGCCGATCGTGCGCGTGCACGCGCACTCCCGGCCGCGGATTCGGTAGCCAGGGAATCAATGTATCGGTCTACGGTGACCGATCATTGATTCCTCTCCCCCGCTGAAAAAGCGACAGCTTCTCTCGGAAGCTGCGCCTTTTCTGGCCGTTCCCTCTGCGATGAGTCACTCTAAGCGTGTGTTACGCTTAGAGTGACGTCATGTAAACAAACTCATGGCCGCCATCTTGTGGCCAAAAAGTAATACTACACCTGTAAAAAAAATTTTTTTTAAATTAACACACATTTACATTATCAATCTATTGTTTACCTCCCACCCTCCCAAAACTACCCAAATAAAATGTTTACAATAAAAAAAAAACCATTACAATAAAAAAAAAAAAAAAACATGTAAATATTTACCTAAGGGTCTAAACTTTTTAAATATCAATGTAAAGATGAAATATTTCTATATTTTTTTTATTTTAAACTTGTAAATAGTGATAGATGCAAAACGGAAAAAATGCACCTTTATTTCCAAATAAAATATTGTCGCCATACATTGTGATAGGGACATAATTTTAATAGTGTTATAACCGGGACATATGGGCAAATACAATACGTGAGTTTTAATTATGGAGGCATGTATTATTTTAACCACTTAAGCCCAACTGGACGAGATTTCTCGTCCAGTTGGGCTGCACGCACTCCCGCGGGTTGCGCGCGCTCCCGCGGGCCCCCCCCGTGCGCGCCCCCGCTGCTGGCCGCTAGATTACCGATCAGTGAAAGGGATTATAAATCCCTTTCGCTGATCGGACCCCCCTCCCCCCCCCCGGAGAAAAGCCGACAGCGTCTCTTCAGATGCTGCGGCTTTTCTGAGCTCTGGGCTCCTTTCTTCTGCCTGGGAGCGAGATCGATCGTTCCCAGGACTTTTTGATTCTGGCCATCTTGTGGCCAAATAGCAAATTACACCTGTAAAAAAAAAAATTCAAATTAAACATATAAATATATTAAAAAAAAACCTGTTTACCTCCCACACCAAAAAATACCCACATACAAGTTTAAATTAAAAAAAAAAAAAAAATTACAATAATAAAAAAAAAAAAAAAAACATAAATAGTTACCTAAGGGTCTGAACTTTTTAAATATGCATGTCAAAGGAGTATATCAATATGATTTAATAAATTATGGGCTTCTAAACAGTGATGGATGCAAAACGGAAAAAATGTACCTTTATTTCCAAATAAAATATTGTCGCCATACATTGTGATAGGGACATAATTTTAACGGTGAAATACCCGGGGCATATGGGCAAATACAATACGTGAGTTTTAATTATGGAGGCATGTATTATTTTAAAACTATAATGGCTGAAAACTGAGAAATAATGAATTTTTTCCATTTTTTTCTTATTCTTCCTGTTAAAATGCATTTACAGTAAAGTGGCTCTTAGCAAAATGTACCACCCACAGAAAGCCTAATTGGTGGCGGAAAAAACAAGATATAGATCAATTAATTGTGATGAGTAGTGATAAAGTTATTGGCAAATGAATGGGGGGTGAAAGTTGCTCGGATGTAAAAAAATGTCAACCCTTCGGGCTTAAGTGGTTAAAACTATAATGGCTGAAAACTGAGAAATAATGAATTTTTTCCGTTTTTTCTTATTCTTCCTGTTAAAATGCATGTAGAGTAAAGTGGCTCTTAGCAAACTGTACCCCCCAAAGAAAGCCTAATTGGTGGCGGAAAAAACAAGATATAGATCAGTGCATTGTGATAAGTAGTGATAAAGTTATAGGCTAATGAATTGGAGGTGTACATTTCTCACGTGAAAACGACGGAACCTGAATGGGTTAAGGTGGCCACATATGATACCATAAAATGATCCAATTTTACAGCAATTCGATAAAAACGATCGTATCTCTCGAAAAAATCTAAGACTTTTTTTTCATTCGACTGTAAAATCCAATCAGATTTCCCGTTTTTTTTTTCAATTTATATCGGAATGTCAGATATTTCTCTTCAATTTCGACTAAAGATTGTATGGTGTGTATTGGATTGTCAATTTTTTAATATCTACACCCAGGCATCTGAGAGTTTCCAATCATTTTTATCATAATTGGGGAATAAAGTGAACATACGTATGTGGTACATTGGTCATATTTTTGAAATGTTACAATCAGTCAGAAAAAATTGATTGCAATTCTTAAATTGAACAGATATTTAAAAAATTGTATGGTGTGTGGTCACCTTTAGGCTACACACTGCTGCTAACCTGGGTGAAGAGTTGAGTGGCAGGAGTGCACAGACTGTACTGAATGACACACTAATAATCCAGTCTGACACTGTTGAGTGATGGTGGGGGTAGCCTGCAGAGTCTTCGCACTCATGGCATGGATCTGCTGGATCAGGTGTCGGTGGGTAAAGTCTGGAGGGAGCTGCTCACCAATCAGCGCAATACTGATATCGAATGGTGCTCCAGGCCTCCGTCTGGTCCTCCTGGGCTTGCCCAGATGACTGCTTATATCAGGAAGTCAAATTTCCATCACGTTTCTGTTTATTGCACGTCTTCAGGGATGCAGGGGGCACATCTGTGCAAATGGCCCATTTTTCTATACACACTTATAATGCATTTTTGGTGTTCTCATTATTCACCTCCTCCTTTTCCTATACAGAGTAAACATACAACATCCTTGCTCTCATGGGTCACCATAGCTTAAGGCTGCTTACACACTAAGACGTTACAGAAGCACGTTAGTGCGCCTGTAACGCTCCCCCAACGCACAGCAATGTAACACTAGTGGGCTGTTCACACAGCCCACGTTGCGTTACATGTAACGCTGAACGTTCTGCCGAAAGTGCAGCATGCTACGGCGTTAGAGCGGCTATAGCCGCGTTAGACTGTTTGCACATGCTCAGTAGGGGGCGGAGAGGAGGCGGGGAGATGCAGCTACAGTAGCCGCGCACATGGCTACTTAATATTCACTGCACTGGCGGCCGCTGACTGGCCGGCGGGTCCACGTGATGCGAAGTGTCTCGCTCCGCATCACGTGGTCCCGCCGGCCAATCAGCGACACTCTAGGAGTCCTCATACGGATAGAGCCGCCTAACGCGGCTCACTCTACCGTCCTCTCCCGCACCACCATACGTTGCATTAGGTGCACGTTATGCGACCTTAACGTAGCACCTAACGCAACGTCTTGGTGTGCAAGTAGCCTAAGGCTTCTTCCACACAGGGACGTTACAGGCGCACGTTAGTGCACCTGTAACGCTCCCCCAACGCACAGCAATGTAACACAAGTGGGCTGTTCACACTGCCCACGTTGCGTTACATTGTAACGCAGCAAAGTGCTGCATGCTGTGCGTTCGACTGTTTGCACATGCTCAGTCATGTTGGGGAGGAGGGGAGAGCGGCCGGGCACATGGCTAAATAATATTCACTGCACTCAGTGACGTGCAGTGTTTACTTCCTGGAGCGGCCGCTCTGTGCGGTAATTGGCCGGGCGGGACCACGTGATGCCGCATGCGTCCAAGAGTACGCATCACGGCATCATGGACGCCAGAGTGAGCTGCACAACGCGGCTCACTCCGCTGTCCACACCAGAGAGCACCAGGCGTTGCGTTAGGGGCACGTTATGTGCCCTATAACGTCCCCTAAACGCAACGTCCTGGTGTGTAACTAGCCTAAGGGTAGGGGCCAGGGGTGTAACAGTAGACCCTGCAAGGGATGCAGCCGGAGAGGGGCTCATGGGGAGGAGAAGTTTATTTTCCCTGTCCTGAGAGACTGACAACTAAGTGCACAGAGAGAAAAAAACATTCTGCTCTCTGCACAATTGTTCTAATGACTGCATCTGCTCAGCCACTGATAAGGAATCATACAAAGTTTTGCAGACAAAGATTTGTAGACAGTCCCTAGTCAGTGTGCAGCAGGGTCTTGTGTACAGCGCCCAACCTCTACCCCTTCCCAAGTGCTCTGTACTGTAGTGATGTTGGAGAAGTCTGCAGAGCCAGTTGTGCTCCACCAGAGATGGACAGAGTGAGTGTAATAAGCTGTGGCTGGGCGCACACCCCTCATGTGTCTGTATGTGTGAAAACATGCACATTTTATCACAGAAGCTAATGTTATTGATAGAGAAAATGTCTATAGTGCATCAGGTAAACACAATCAAGTGTGCACTAGCCAATTGAATAACATTGGTTCTCAGTTTACCTGTGCAGAAAGCAAGAGGGGGCACCCAGAGTTTCACAGTGGGGCCCAGTCTCCATACTGCGCATGCGCGAGTGATTTAGGGAGCGTGCTTGCGCATTATGGAGCTGCCTGTCTTCCGAAGCCTCCCGCAGCAGGAGAGAGCAATCTTCCACCCATTGGTCAGAGACTGCTAAGTGGGGAGTCAGTGCTGGAACGAATGGACCAGGAGAGGTACGGAAAGGCTCTATAGGACCCAGAGCCTTTCCTCTCCTTAGGTAAGTATCTGATTTTTTTGTTCAAAATGTGCTTTAGGCGCACTTTGGACTAGTGCACACCGGAGCGTTTCCGCTGCGGTTTGCGATCTGCTTGCGGGTGCGGATCCGCTAGGGTAATGTATTTCAATGGGCTGGTGAACACCAGAGCGGGAGGCGTTTTGCAGAAACGCATACTCCCGGGCTGCTGCAGATTTTGGATTGCGGAGGCGTTTCTGCCTCAATGTTAAGTATAGGAAAAACGCAAACCGCTCTGAAAAACGGCACTTCAGAGCGGTTTGCCAGGCGTTTTTTGTTACAGTAGCCGTTCAGTAACAGCTTTACTGTAACAATACATGAAATCTACTACACCAAAAACGCTTCACAAAACCGCAAAATGCTAGGTGAAACGCTACAGAAAAAGAAGAAAAAGCGTTTCAAAATCTGCTAGCATTTTGCGGATCTGCTAGCGGTTTTTGGTGTGCACCAGGCCTTAAAGGGCTACGTAAGGTTGGATAACATTTGCAATAACTTGGCTTCTTCCCCTCTCTGATCTGTGTCCCAGATGTTACACCATCGCTCCCCGCTCCAGCCCTCCGCCCTGGCAGCTGTCAGAGGTGACGGTGCGTTTCCTGACGTGGCCGCCATAATGACAGCCCTCTAACTCCCGATTGCTCCCTAAGTCGCCGGAGGAAATTACCATCTTGGAATTGTCACTGGAAACGTGTGGATCAGTAAAACGGCGAGACTGGAGTGCGGATTTTGACTGGCAGCGAAAATCCCTGAGCTCATTGTAAGCTGCAGCCATAACCGCGCACCGGAATATCTCACTGAATGAGAAACGCACTATATCTGTGGAGGGGAGGCAGCTGGGCTGCTGTCCGAGGACAACCTAACTAAGGGGAACTGGTCACAACAAAAAATATGGAACTAAAGGGAACCAGTCACAACAGAAATATGGGAGCGACCACTGCAGGAGGTTACTAAGATGTTGCAGCAAACCTCCCTCGATGTCAGGGTCACCCTTTGGCAGCACTCATTAGTAAACTGGTGACTGGGGAGTAGAGATCTAAGAATATGATTGGTGCATTTTTATGGTGCGTAAAATTGCATCAAGACCTGTATGAACTGGGAACGATTTGCATCTCGATGTTGCTAGGGAAATCAGACATGTTCAGTTTACTTTAAGGGCCCTGTTTAGGGCCCTTTCACACTTACCTTGTTCTGGCGCACAAAAACGGTGCATCCATTCGTAGACCTTTGTCCTTCACCTATACAGTTCCCTGGTATCTAATGGCACCTCCCTACCCATACAGTTCCCTGGTGTCTAGTGGCCCCCTCCCTCCCCTATATAGTTCCCTGGTGTCTAGTGGCCCCCTCCCTCCCCTATACAATTCCCTGGTGTGTGTCTCCTCTATCCCCTATGCAGGTCCCTAACCCTAAACAGTTAAAACAGTTCCCTGGTGTCTAGTTCCCCCCCCCCCCCCCTTTACAGTTCCCTGGCGTGTGCTTTCCCCCCTCCCTCCTCTATATGGCTTCCCTGGTGACCTAGGGCTTCACCTCCAGTATAGCTTCCCTGGTGGTATAGAGAGGGCAAACAATGTAAAGTAGGGAAACCACTTGAAGGCTCTGGGGGTCAGAATTTGCCTGCAGGACGGAGTTTGGTATGTATGAGCTAAGGGAAGAGATGCAAATATTTAAAAGCTGATGCAAACTGTTATGCTAAGATCATGCACATTTTGGCAGCTTGAGGACAGACTGGTCCATTTTCAAGCTGCAGAAAAAAAAAACGTAAAATCTGCACAAACTTTTTAAAGTCTACCTGAGAAATAAGATACTGCATCATCTATACTTACCAGGGCTTCCTCCAGCCCCATGTGGACTCCCTTACCATCCATTCCATTGTCTACAGTGCTACTGCGCAGGCACAGAACACTCCTCGCCATGGGAGCACAACAGTCATGTGTGCGCAGAGGATTTTAAATGGCGGCGATGGGACAATTCCACAGAACTCACCGCGGGACACTGGAGTGGCCGGGGAGGACGGGAAGGTAAATATAAATGAAACAGTATCAGGGCTGTGGAGTCGGAGCAATTTTGAATACTTGGAGTGGGTGGTTTCATAGACTGAGGAGTCGGGAGTTGGAGTCGGATGATTTTTGTACCAAATCCACAGCCCTGGTAAGTACTAGACTATGGAGTTGGAGTCGAGGAGTCAGAGCCATTTTGGGTACCTGGAGTCGGAGTTGGAGGTTTTACAAACTGAGGAGTTGGATCATTTTTGTACCGGCTCCACAGTCCTGTACAGTATCTTATGTCTCAGGTTTCGTTTTAACCTCTTGAGCACTGCAGTGCTAAACCCCCCTAGTGACCAGGCAATTTTTAGTAAAATGGGCCACTGCAGCTTTAAGGTTAAGCTGCAGGGCCGCACAACACCGCACACAAGTGATTCCCCCCCCCCTTCCTTTTTCTCCCCACCAACAGAGCTCTCTGTTGGTGGGGTCTGATCGCTCCCCCATGTTTATTTTTTTAAAATAAATATTGTTGTTTCTTTTTTTTATTACAAAATCCCGTTTCTTTAAATGTCAACCCTCCCTCCCTTACTCCCCACAGCCAGCCAATTATGGCAATCGGCTGTCATAGGCTTCTGCCTGTTAGAGCCGATCACTCTCTTGTCCCCCAACAGCGCTGCACCGTGTAAATAGACGGCGATCACACCGTCTAACAGTCTCCTGAGTGGCAATAGTCGCTCAGAGACTGAAGGCAGGGCGGAGCTACGCCCCCCCAAGCAGGAGATGCGCGCGCAGCCTGCGCGCGATCTCCTGTAAAACAGAGCCCCAGGACTTTGCGTCAATTGCCGTTAGGCGGTCCTGGGGCTGCCGCCGCGGTCACGCCCATCGGCGTGACGCGGTCGGCAAAAGGTTAAGAGAACCTGTAAGAAAACTCTCCCCCTCCCTCAGGAGGGGATCAGCCTCAGAGATCCAGCGTTGGCTCCCCCGAAGACTGCAATATTTACCTTCCAACGGCTCCAGCGCAGGCACAGTAGCGGCTTTCCGAATGGGCTCAGGCGGAAACTCTACTATGCAGTCATCGTGTTCAGGGGGCTGCCAGCACTGGGACGCCAAGGCTTGGGAAGGCGGGGAAAGTCTCAATAGGATCCAGAGGCTTCCCCCTCTCGAGGTAAGTTTCACCCGGGCGTGTTGTTTTTGGTATCTCAAATATTTCTTCAGGCCCATATTTTTCAGCACAAAGAAGTGGCATCCACGGCAAGGAACAGTATCCAGCCTTCTGCCTACACCGTATGTCAGATGACACGCCTCTCAGTGTGCTACAGTCACACTCGGTAAATGTCAAACCTCAAACCAACACAGCCAGCAATTTAATGTTCGCGGGGGCCACCATGTGATGACTCATGTGCTGCATTCCTGATCATGTCCCTCAACGGCGTTGGCCAAATCCTATCCCTTGGACTTTCAATGACTGTCAGCATGCCACCACATAGGGAAGAAGGTATTGAACATGTCTCAGTGGCATGGCCAGTGAGGAAGAAGAAGACAAGGGGGGGGGGGGGGGGGGGGCAGGGCCGTATGAACCCAGCATAGCCATCAGAATGTGAAACAATTTGTCCATCAGAAATTCCTCAGACGTCATGGTGGGGGTATTTTATGATGGTTTCTACATCTCTTGGATTGATGTATAATTAAAGTATTACCATACTGTTAGTTCTGGCTCCCTTATGAGATTTATTTAAAGTTAGTTTAAAAAGAACCTGAGGCATAAAAAAAAATACATACCTAAGTAGAGTGAAGCCTCTGGATCCTCCTGAGGCTTCCCAGGCTGTCCTGCCCGGGCCCTCCACAATAACGGGTGCTGGCACAGTACGGCCACACGTGTGCCTTAAAAGGAGCATGCCTCCAATGTTATTACAGGCAAGCCCTTGTTGGTAATCTTCATGGGGTCTCTGCTTTGCGACAGGGACCAGAGCATGAAGTGGGAAGCTTGTTTAAAGGGATACTTAAGCATGTAAAAAAAAAAATCCAAACTTCACCTTACCTGGGGGCGCATCCTTCAGCAACCCTTCCAGCGAGCAGCGGCAAACCCTCTCAAAGCTCCAGTCGAAGGCTACTGAGCCCTGAGCCGCATGCATCGTGATCGTGCTACCGTCGTTGGGAGCGTTCTGTGCATGCACAGTGCATGCACAGTAGTGATTTTCCCGTGCTGCGTGTGCACAGAATACAGCTGTGTATGGGGATGTGGAGGAGGCACAACAGCCAGCTTTGAGGGGGTCGCCGCAGGGTCCAAGAAGGACGTTGTGCGCACAGGGTGACTCCAGGGGGCTAAAAGAAGCCCTAGGTAAGTTAAACTGTTTTTTATTTTTCTTTTACAGGCTTTATATTTCCTTTAAACTCCGTAACAAAAATTGCATCCTGTTTTTTATCATCCTACAAGTTCCAAAAGCTATTCTAATGTGTTCTGGCTTACTGCAGCACGTTCTACTATCACCATCTCTGTAATAAATCAACTTATCTCTCACTTGTCAGACTTGTCAGGCCTGTGCCAAGTTCTTCAGTGTTGTGGTTCTGTGATGCATCTTCCCCCTCCAGGCCCCTCTCTGCACACTGCCTGTGTATTATTTAGACTAGGGCAGCTTCTCTCTTATCTTTTACAAGCTGGATAAATCCTCCTCTGAGCTGGTTGGGCTTTCACATACTGATGAAATTACATATGGGCAGAGCTGTCTGCACTCTGCAGGAAGAAACAGCCTGACACTTCAGTGGAAGATAGCTGCAGGGGGAAAGAAACACACAAATGATCTCTTGAGATTCAAAAGGAATGCTGTATACAGCCTGCTTATGTATAGATGTATTTTCTATGTGTGGACATGCTGTACATCAACCTACTTCCTGTTTTGGTGGCCATTTTGTTTGTTTATAAACAAACTTTTTAAAACTGTTTTTAACCACTTTTAATGCGGCGTGGAGCGGCGAAATTGTGACAGAGGGTAATAGGAGATGTCCCCTAACGTAGTGTTTCTCAACATTTTATTGGTATGTACCCCTTTTAAAACCCTGTACTCACCAAGTACCCCCTAGCATGGTAAACATTATCACACGTACCCCTTGACAAATATATATTTAATCGTAGTACATTATAATTGGTTCTAAACCATTTCCAAGCATTTACTATTGCTTTTAATTAGCTAAAATACTAATTTGGTGCTGTTTAAATAAGATTTATCATTTTCTAAAACTCTAAATTTGTTATTTTTGGTTAAGTATAATCAAGCCCGAGTACCCCCTAGAACCCTCAGAAGTACCCCCTGGGGTACGCGTACCACACGTTGAGAACCTATGCCCTAACGCACTGGTATGTTTACTTTTGTGCGATTTTAACAATACAGATTCTCTTTAAAGAGGCTCTGCAATAAAAAAATAAAAAAAACCCTCTAGGGGGTGCTTACAGGGCCGGCCCGCTCATGAGGCGGGGTGAAACTTTTGCCTCAGGCGGCAAATTTCTAGGGGCGGCATCCGCCCGTCGGAGGGTGCGGGGAGCCGGCCGCCCAGCTGGAGGGGTAGCGGGCAGGACGGGGGTATTGGGCCTAGCGGCGGGGAGGGGGGTCGGACCCCCCCCTCCCTCGCCTGGGTCCCCGTCCTCCGCTCCCCTCCAGCCTTAAATACATCCGAACTAGCGCAACTCGTAAGAGGCAGTGGGCGGGGAGGACTCACCTCTTCCTCGCTCGATCCAGCGTGCGCTCCACTGACGTCACTTCCTGCACGCCGCCCACTGTATTGTAAATGGACGGCGCTGAAGGAAGGGATGTCAGTGGAGCGCACGCTGGATCGAGTGAGGAAGAGGTGAGTTCTCCCCGCCCACTGCCTCTTACGAGTTGCGCTAGTTCGGATGTATTTAAGGCTGGAGGGGAGCGGAGGACGGGGACCCAGGCGAGGGAGGGGGGGGTCCGACCCCCCTCCCCGCCGCTAGGCCCAATACCCCCGCCCTGCCCGCTACCCCTCCAGCTCCACGGGGGGGGGGGGGGGTCGGGCGGCGGCAGCAATAATTTTTTTTAAAATTTGCCTCAGGCGGCAAAAAGTCTAGGGCCGGCCCTGGGTACTTACCTCAGGAGGAAGAAGCCTCAGGGTCCCAATGAGGCTTCCCCGTCCCCTGTAGCTGCTGGGAAGCCAGCGCTGGCTTCCCCCGAAAAGCAGAGATTTATTTACCTCTCTGTGCAGGCGCAGTAGTGGCTCTTCGTCCGGGCTAGGCGGAAAAATAGCCGAGCCCGATCGTATCTGTTCTACTGCGCAGGAGCAAAGGACTCGCGTCTGCGCAGTAAAGCGGATACACTTGGGTTCGGCTATTTCTGCCTTATCCGAACAGCCGCTAGCGCGCCTGCACAGGATTGCGGTAGGTACCTCGCCGTACTACAGGGGGCTGCAGCGATGTATTCCCGAAACACCAGAGAACGAGGAAGCCTCTCTTAGGGTCCAGAGGCTTCCCCCACCTGAGGTAAGTATCCCCCAGAGGGTTTCTTTTTTAATTACAGATCCTCTGTAAAATCCAGAGGCTTTCCTCTTCTTAGGTACAGGTCTTTTAGTACCCGAGGTTCTAATCCCATAGCTCCCAACTGTCCCTCTTTGGGAGCCCTATCCCTCTGTCCTCATTTGTCCCTGTTTCAGGACTTTGTCCCTCTTTCTATGTAACTATATATATTTCAAAATGTGTTTTTTTTTCCTCATCCTTTAAATTGATATATTACTAATTTTAAAATGTTAATATGAAGGAAAATTAACCAGGATTGAAAGGACCAGTGTGGTTTGATTTATAAAACAACATATTTTTCTTATGAACATACTAGCTGATTGCCCGGCGTTGCCCGGGTATGTATTTGGCTGGTGTTGGCTCTGCATACTTTTTCTAACCCTAACACACAATTACTTAATGACCAAGTTTGTGAGTTTTGCTGTCTTTGGTATCAATAATTTGCATTGAAATGAAAAAATCAGATTGGCTGTTTGTGGCTCCACACCCTTTTCTGAATTTGAACCCCAGTCACCCAATAACCAACTGTACCAGGTTTGAGGCCTGTGCCATTACCAGTTTAAGAATGGTAGCAATTAAATATTCCCCTTGAAAAGCAATAGGTGGAGCCTAATTTTGTAGGCTCCACCCACTTTCCTGAATATTAATCCCAGTCACCCAGTGACCAACTGTGCAAAGTTTAAAAACCCTACCATTAACAGTGTAAGAATGGCTGCAGTTTACATTTTCCCAGTGAAATTTGTATTTGTCTCCACCCACTGATGATCCGGCGTTGCCCGGGTATGTATTTGACTGGTGTGGGCTCCGCCCACTTTCTAACCCTAACGCACAAATACTCAATGACTAAGTTTGTGAGATTTGGGGTCCTTGGTATCAATAATTTGTATATTCCCATAGAAATTAAACAAATCAGATAGGCCGTTTGTGGCTCCACCCCTCTCCAGCATTTGAACCCCAGTCACCCAATGACCAACTGTAGCAGGTTTGAGGCATCTGCTATTAACAGTGTAAAAATGGCAGCAATTTAAATATTCCACTTGAAAATCAACAGGTGAATTTTGATTGGCTATTATAGGCTCCACCCACTTCCCTGAATATTAATCTCAGTCACTCAGTGACCATCTGGGCAAAGTTTGTGAACCCTGCCATAAACAGTGTAAGAAGGGCTGCAGTTTACACTTTCCCAGTGAAATTTGTTTTTGGCTCCGCCCACTTTTTGTAACCTGGACACAAAGTTACTACTCAATGACCAAGTTTGTGAGCTCTGGGGTCCTTGGCATCAATAATTTGTATTTTCCCATGAAATGAAACAAATCTGATTCACCGTTTGTTACTCTGTCCCCTTTTCTGAATTTGAACCCCAGTGACCCAATGACCAACTGTACCAGGTTTGAGGCTTGTGCCATAAGTGCAAGAATGGCAGCAATTTTAATATTCTCCTTGAAAAGTGACATGTGATTTTTGATTGCCATTTTTAGGCTCCTCCCACCTTTCTGAATATTAATCCCAGTCACCCAGTAACCAGCTACGCTAAGTTTAAGAACCCTGCCATTAACAGTGAAGAAGGGCTGCAGTTTACAATTTCCCAGAAAAATCTGTTTTTAACTCCACCCACTTTTTGTAACCTGGACACACAGTCACTACTCAATGACCAAGTTTGTGAGCTTTTGGGTTCGTGGCATCAAAATTGTGCTAATGGAAGCAGTTTATCCAGCAAAGAAATCTGGCTGTTTTTGGCTCCGCACCTTTACTGAATTTGAACATTTTTGCATTTTACCATTGAAATTAAACAAATCTAATTGGCTGTTTTTGGCCTGATCCCTTTAGAATTTAAACCCCAGTCTCCCAGTGACTGACCGTAGCAGATTTTAGGCCTCTGCCATTAAGAGTGCATGAATGGCAGCAATGTAAATATTCCCCTTGAAAATCAAAAGGTGAATTTTGATTGGCTGTTGTAGGCTCCACCCACTTTTCTGAATATTAGTCCCAGTCACCCAGTGGCCAACTGTGTCACGTTTGAGAACCCTGCCAATAACAGAAAGGCTGAAATCAATCTAACAAATCTAAATTGGCTGTTTGTGGCTCCACCCCTTTAGTGAATTTGGACCCTAGTCACCCAATGACCGACTGTATCAGGTTTGAGGCCTCTGTCATTAACAGTGTGAGAATGGTAGCAATGGGAATATTCCCCTTGAAAATCAATAGGTACATTTTGATTGGCTGTTGTAGGCTCCACCCACATTTCTGAATATTCATCCCAGTCACCCAGTGGCCAATTGTGTAAAGTTTGGGAACCCTGCAATGTAAAAAATGAAGTTGTTGGCACCGCCCACTTTTTCTAACCTTGACACACACAGTCACTCAATGACCAAGTTTGTGAGCTTTCAGGTTCCTGGCATAAAAAATATGTGAATGGAAGCAATTTATTCACCAAGGAAATCTGATTGGCTGTATGTGGCCCCGCCCCTTTAGTGAATTTGGACCCCAGTCACCCAATGACCGACTGTAGCAGGTTTGAAGCCTCTGCCATTAAAAGTGTAAGAATAGCAGCAGTTTAAATATTCCCCTTGAAAATCAATAGGTGAATTTTGATTGGCTGTTGTAGGCTCCACCCATTTTCTTGAATCGTAATCGTATTCACCCAGTGACCAAGTGTACCAAGTTTGAGAACCCTGCGATTAACAGTCTAAGAATGGCTGCAGTTTACATTTTCCCATTTAAATGAATGGCTGAAATTTGATTGGCAGTTTTATGCTCCGCCCACTTTTCCTGGATTTGTAACCTCGGTCACCAAGTGACCAACTGTGCCATGTGTGGGGACTCTGGCTTGATTACTGTGAGAATGACAGCCTTTTACATTTTTTTCCATTGACTTGAATGGGTGAAATCTGATTTGCTGTTTGTAGCTCCGCCCACGTGTGCAGGGGGGCCGCGAGACCCCCAGAACATATCATCCCAGGTAGTAAGGGATCTGCGTACCAAGTTTCGTTCAAATCGGTCAAGCCGTTTTTGCGTGATCGTGGCACATACATACACACATCCGATTTTATATATATAGATTTTTCTTGGGCAGCACGGTGGCGTAGTGGTTAGCGCTCTTGCCTTGCAGCGCTGGGTCCCAGGTTTGAATCCCAGCCAGGGTACTATCTGCAAGGAGTTTGTATTTTCTCCCCGTGTCTGTGTGGGTTTTCTCCGGGCACTCCAATTTCCTCCCACATCCCAAAAACATACAGATAAGTTAATTGGCTTCCCCCTAAAAAATTGGCCTTAGACTACAAAATACATGATACATACATACATACACATATGACTATAGTAGGGATTAGATTGTGAGCTCCTTTGAGGGACAGTTAGTGACAAGACAATATGCTCTGTACAGCGCTGCGTAAGATGTCGGCGCTTTATAAATGATAATAATTATGAAATGTTTATGGTATGCGTGACTAGGGGCGTGATCAGGAGTGTGGCTTAAAGGAGAACTGTAGAAAGAGATATATGGATGCTGCCATATTTATTTCCTTTTAAGCAATACCAGTTGCCTGGCAGCCCTGCTGGTCTATTTGGCTGAAGAAGTGTCTAAAACCATAGCTCCCAACTTACCCTCTTTTAGAGGGACAGTCCCTTTTTGGGAGCCCTGTCCCTCTGTCCTCCTCATTTGTCCCTCTTTCAGGACTTTGTCCCTCTTTCTATGTAAATATATATATTTCTCTACTAAAAATGTGTTTAATTGCCTCTAAACTTTATTCCCATCTTTTAAATTGATATATTACTAATAATAAATTGTTAATATGAAGGATAATGAACCAGGATAGAAAGGACCCGTGTGATTTGAATTATAAAACATATTTTTCTTATGAAATCTTCATGGGACGTGTGACTAGTGGTGTGCCAGGGGCGTGAACAGGGGTGTGGCAGGGGCGTGGCTTAACCTCCTTGGCGGTAACCCCGTGTGTGACACGGGGTAAGCCGCCGGAGGGTGCCGCTCAGGCCCTGCTGGGCCGATTTTCATAATTTTTGCTTTGCTGGACGCAGCTAGCACTTTGCTAGCTGCGCCAGCACTCTGATCGCCGCCGGCCCCTGCCCGATCGCCGCTATCTGCTGCGGCGCGGGCCCCCCCCCCCCCCCCCTCCAGACCCCAGCGCTGCCTGGCCAATCAGTGCCAGGCAGCGCCGAGGGGTGGCCCGGGACTCCCAATGACGTCCCGACGTCAGTGACGTCGGTGACGTCATCCCGCCCCGTCGCCATGGCGACGGGGGAAGCCCTCCAGGAAATCCCGTTCTATGAACGGGATTTCCTGATCGGAGATCGCCGAAGGCGATCGAAGCGGGCGGGGGGATGCCGCTCAGCAGCGGCTATCATGTAGCGAGCCCTCGGCTCGCTACATGATAAAAAAAAAAAAAAATTTAAAAAAAACTGCTGCGCTCCCTCCTGGCGGTATTTTTCATACCGCCAAGGAGGTTAAGTGTCCCTCTGTCTCATCTCAAAAAGTTGGGAGGTATGCTAAAACACACCAGAAACAAGCATGCAGCTAATCCTGTCATATCTGTCATAATTGTCAGAAAAACCTGATCTGCCGCATGCTTGTTCCAGGTCTATGGCTGAAAGTATTAGAGGCAGAGCATCATCAGGGTTGCCAGGCAATTGGTATTGCTTAAAAGGAAATAAATATGGCAGCCTCCATATACCACTCACTACAGTTCTCCTTTAAGTGTCCCTCTTTCTAATCTCAAAAAGTTGGGAGGTAGCTAAACCCAGAGCAGGGACAAGGTCCTTCAGCAACCAAGGCTGAGACACCAAAGTGCACCCCTCCATCCCTGCCACCCCAGTCGTCACACACTTATTGCTATTAGACTAAGAGGCGCCCCAGGGCCCACAACCTCCCCAACACCTTAATATCTAGTTATCTGGCTTGCAGTCACTGCCATGTATCCCCTTTTCTTATTTCTTTCTGCTTCAAACACAATTAGGAATGACACCTGAATGAATTCTGCGCCCCCTCCTACACTGCGCCCTGAGGCTGGAGCCTCTCCAGCCTATGCCTCGGCCCTGGCTAAACCCACCAGAATTTAGCCTGATAAGTACAATAATAGAAGCAGCAGAAGCTGCTATTCTGTCTGTCCTGTCAGACAGGCTCCCTCCTCATCCCAGCAGCACACACTGACTCAGACATGTGCAGTAAGGGAAGGAAGCTCAGCCTGAGCCTGGCGAACACGAGGGAACAGGAAATAGCACAGCCCAGTCCTCCAGCACAAGCCGCTCTGATCTCCCCCTCCCACCGCTCTATCATTAGTCACTTCCGGTCTGCTTTGTTCCTCAGTAAACCATAGAGAGTGGAAGGGGGAGGCGGGGCCGTGCGCTGTGCATGCTGGGCCGGGTGTGTGATTCCTCCAGGCCGCGCATAGCAGTGTGGAGCCGCTGCGGCCGGAGAGGAGGCGGGGTGACGCCGGTGTGACACACCCGTTATAGGGCGACAATGCCGAACTTTTGCGCCGCCCCCAATTGCACCCGCAAGAGTACCCAGTCCGACCTCGCCTTCTTCCGGTTCCCGCGAGACCCCGAACGGTGAGGCGGGTGTGATTGTGTGGTGACGTCACTAATGGAGGCCGCATGGGGGGGAGGAGGGTTGATGTCAGGGATAGGGCTATCGTCGCTGACAGCTGTGGATGGAGACCTCTGTGTGAGGGAAATGCTATGGCGGGAGTCCCACCTGGTGTGACGTCACTGATGCATCTCAATGTATTGCAAAGGATTTGACTTCATCATTAATTTTATATATTACTTGGTCACACGATAAGCGGGTGTCCTGAAGGCGCCCTGAGGGTAGTGGGGCTGTCGCGCGTCCGGCGGGCGCCCTGAGGGTAGTGGGGCTGTCGCGCGTCCGGCGGGCGCCCTGAGGGTAGTGGGGCTGTCGCGCGTCCGGCGGGCGCCCTGTGGGTAGTGGGGCTGTCGCGCGTCCGGCGGGCGCCCTGTGGGTAGTGGGGCTGTCGCGCGTCCGGCGGGCGCCCTGTGGGTAGTGGGGCTGTCGCGCGTCCGGCGGGCGCCCTGTGGGTAGTGGGGCTGTCGCGCGTCCGGCGGGCGCCCTGTGGGTAGTGGGGCTGTCGCGCGTCCGGCGGGCGCCCTGTGGGTAGTGGGGCTGTCGCGCGTCCGGCGGGCGCCCTGTGGGTAGTGGGGCTGTCGCGCGTCCGGCGGGCGCCCTGTGGGTAGTGGGGCTGTCGCGCGTCCGGCGGGCGCCCTGTGGGTAGTGGGGCTGTCGCGCGTCCGGCGGGCGCCCTGTGGGTAGTGGGGCTGTCGCGCGTCCGGCGGGCGCCCTGTGGGTAGTGGGGCTGTCGCGCGTCCGGCGGGCGCCCTGGGGGTAGTGGGGCTGTCGCGCGTCCGGCGGGCGCCCTGGGGGTAGTGGGGCTGTCGCGCGTCCGGCGGGCGCCCTGGGGGTAGTGGGGCTGTCGCGCGTCCGGCGGGCGCCCTGGGGGTAGTGGGGCTGTCGCGCGTCCGGCGGGCGCCCTGGGGGTAGTGGGGCTGTCGCGCGTCCGGCGGGCGCCCTGTGGGTAGTGGGGCTGTCGCGCGTCCGGCGGGCGCCCTGTGGGTAGTGGGGCTGTCGCGCGTCCGGCGGGCGCCCTGTGGGTAGTGGGGCTGTCGCGCGTCCGGCGGGCGCCCTGTGGGTAGTGGGGCTGTCGCGCGTCCGGCGGGCGCCCTGTGGGTAGTGGGGCTGTCGCGCGTCCGGCGGGCGCCCTGTGGGTAGTGGGGCTGTCGCGCGTCCGGCGGGCGCCCTGCGGGTAGTGGGGCTGTCGCGCGTCCGGCGGGCGCCCTGCGGGTAGTGGGGCTGTCGCGCGTCCGGCGGGCGCCCTGCGGGTAGTGGGGCTGTCGCGCGTCCGGCGGGCGCCCTGCGGGTAGTGGGGCTGTCGCGCGTCCGGCGGGCGCCCTGCGGGTAGTGGGGCTGTCGCGCGTCCGGCGGGCGCCCTGCGGGTAGTGGGGCTGTCGCGCGTCCGGCGGGCGCCCTGCGGGTAGTGGGGCTGTCGCGCGTCCGGCGGGCGCCCTGCGGGTAGTGGGGCTGTCGCGCGTCCGGCGGGCGCCCTGCGGGTAGTGGGGCTGTCGCGCGTCCAGCGAGCGCCCTGCGGGTAGTGGGGCTGTCGTACGTCCCCTGTGGGTAGTGGGGCTGTCGCACATCCAGCGGGCGCCCTGTGGGTAGTGGGGCTGTCGCGCATCCAGCGGGCGCCCTGTGGGTAGTGGGGCTGTCGCACGTCCAGCGGGCGCCCTGTGGGTAGTGGGGATGTCGCGTAGTGATGGGAATTCCGGCTCTTCTCGGAGAATCGGCTCCCATTAAAGAGCCGGCTCTTCATTAAAGAGACTGTAACAAATTTTTCAGCCTTAGTTCTTCTATCCTATAAGTTCCTATGCCTGTTCTAATCTGCTCTGGCTTACTGCAGTCTTTCCTAACTGCACTGTCTCTGTAATAAATCAATGTATCTTTCCTCTGTCCTGTTTGTCGGGCTAAGGCTTGATTGTGTGGAATGTGCAGGGCTGCTTGTGATTGGTAGAAGCGATACACACCCTCTGCAGGCCCCCTGCACACTCTGAATGACTCACACACTATGCTTAGCTGAGCCTATTAGAAGCTGGTTAGTTTGTTTGTAAACACTGCCTAAAACTGTTAATTACAAGCCAGGATTGCAGCAGAGAGTGGCAGAAACAGCACAGAGGGGCACAGGAGAAAATAATGAATCGAATGGTATGCTTTTTATTGTAAGAATATTAGAGTACAGATTCTCTTTAAATATCACTAGACACCACTCAGAATCGGAGTAAAAGCCCCGCCCCTGTCTCCATGACAACTCCAGACTGCTCATCTGACTGGGGCATTCCCTCTTGCTACTGCTCTGCTCCGCCCCATACACTCTTACAAGCTGCAAGAGGAGGACTACATCTCCCTGCATGCCTCAGCGCCCTACACAGCACAGCAAATCAGAGCTGTGTGGGGCGGCTGAGGCATCGGCTCTTTCAAAACTGAGAACCAGCTCTTGTCGTTCGCAGCAAAGAGCCGGCTCGTTCACGAACGACCCATCACTAATGTGGCGCGTGAAGCGGGCGCGCTTCCAGTGGGCGCCCTGAGGGTAGTGGGTGTCGTGGGTCCAGCGGACACCCTGAGGAGCGGGTTTTGCACGTCCAGCAGACCCCCTGATACATTTTTATGCATTACTGGTTCAATGCGTAAATTTTTACGCATTGAACCAGTAATGCGTAAAAATGTATGTGTTAATGTTCCTGCACTAGCGGGAATGCGTAAAAATGTACGCAATGTGGTCCGCCGACCTCCGAGGTCGGCAAGCTGCCAGCGGGGGACTGGAGCAGCAGTGAGTGACTACGAGGGCACAGGATAGCTGCATGGGGCTGGTAGAAGCCCCAGGTAAGTGAAACTCATTTTTTTATTTTGCTTGGACATTTCCTTTAAGGAACTACAAATCCCACAATGCATTTGCCTTTATGAGTCATGACTGTGGCTGTCAGACTCCTAATGCATTGTGGGACTTGTAGTTCCTCAACAGCTGGAGGGCCAAGTTTGCCCATGCCTGAGCTACCCCAACAAAATATAAGACCTCCCCAAAAATAAGCGTTAGCACATCTTTTGAAGGAAGAATTAATTTAAGACCGTGTCTTATTTTCTGGGAAACACGGTAGCTGCTGTATTTAGATATTTAAAAACTATCTATTGACCAGTTCAATGCTTATACAGCACAAAGAGCTCATTTTCAGTACAGCTAGGTATGTAAACAAAAGGTACAACAAAGTCCCTGTTATCTGGAGTTCAGGAAACCGGAAATCTCAACTAACCGGCATGCCTGAGGGATAACAGGGACCTCTTTTGGGGGCTTCCTGTGGGTGCTGGCAAGCTTTTAAATACTTACCAAGGCACAAGTGATGTTTGGTAGCCTTCAGCTGGCCATACACTAGGCCGATTCCCGCCAGATCGACAGCAGATTCGATCACTGGGATCGAATCTGCTGTCACATCGTTCCCGCAACACGCCGAATTTCGATACATTTCGTCCGATCCCGTCGATCGCTCCGTGCGGGAAATTACCGTCGATCGCGTGCGGGTAGGGAGCGCGTTGCTAGCGGCGTTCGAGTACCTGACGACCGACGCAATAGTCCGCATACATTACCTGCTCCGCCGGCCTGATTGCCCCCGGTCACCGCTGCTCCGTCTCCGCGCTGGTCTGGTCTCCGGGTCCGGCATGCTTCACTTCTTCTAGCCCGGCAGGAAGTTTAAACAGTAGAGGGCGCTCTACTGTTTAAACTTCCTGCCGGGCAGGAAGAAGTAAAGCATGCCAGACCTGGAGACCAGAGCAGAGACGAAGCAGCGGTGACCGGGGGCAGTCACGCCGGCGGAGCAGGTAATGTATGCGGGCGGGGGGAGCAGCGGCAGCAGCACCACCACAACAGATTGTGAACGGTTTCAGGCTGAAATCGGTTCACAATCTGTTTGCAGCAAAGGTAGCCATATGATCCCTCTCTGATCAGATTCGATCAGAGAGGGATCTATCTGTTGGTCGAATCTGATGGCAAATCGACCAGTGTATGGCTACCTTTACTCTATCTCCCTGGGGGCTCCTAGCGGCTTTCCGGCATCTGTGTACGGAAATCGGAGTATCACATGACCCGATGTGGGTCAGCTGACACTCCGGCTTCCATGCACTAGGGAAGCGGGAAAGCCACTCCGAGCCTGCGGGGAGATGGAGGGAGACTGGCAGGCATCGCTGGAGGCTCGGTAAGTATTTCATGGGGGAGGTTTGTGCTATTTTATCCGGTTGCTCAAGCAACCAGCAAGCACATGTATCTGGCATCAGGCGATCCCCGCCAGTGCCGGGTACCGTGGGGCTGTAATATCATCTCTTGGATGCGGCCAGAAGCTTTCCACTGAAGAACAAAACGCTTTGTTGAACTGTTTGAATGCTGTTCTGCTACAAATGTTTTGTGTGGTAGTAGATTTTATGCTGTAAATCTTTTGGAACAAATAAGAAATGCTGAGTTTCAGACCACTTTGCTTGAACAGTATGTGTGACATAAATTAACCTTTTGCTTCCATTTATGACCTCCATGTTGTCTCGGGGCCAGTGCACACCTAGAGCACTTCTGAGCGCTTTTTAAAACGCCATCGCTTTGAAAAGCGCTTGGCTAAATTGAATGTGATGGATCACACCAGAGCGATCGGATTTTTTTTTTCTTTCCCAAGGGGGGTCCTGCAGCATTTCTGAGGCGATTCAGCCTCAATGTAAAGTATAGGAAAGTGGAAAATCACTGTAAAGGCCCTTTTCCATAGCAATCGCAGTCACAAACGCAGCGATTGCGATTTTTCATTCATTGCGATTGCGATTTTTTTCATTTGTATTGCATTATCTCTCTTAAAATTGCTACAGAAAGCAATTGCGATTTGCAAATCAAATCACTATAGCTGAAAATACTTCTCATGATTTTTATGATAAAGTAGCAACCTTAGTGATTTAAAAATTGCGATTCAGCTGTGTAGTGAAAAGGCCCTAAAAAAATGCTAGAACAGCGATTTTCCAAGCGTTTTTTGTTTGCTGTTCACTTCCAATTCTACTGTACAAAAAAAAAAAAAATCTATACACCAAACGCTCCTAAAATAGATAGGCATAACTAGATAATCGCTAGGCACATGCCTGGAATCGCCTAGAAAAATCACTTCTAAAAATGCTGAGTGTCAGTGAGTACGCCGGCGCTTCTAGGTGTGCACCGGCCCTTATGCTGGGCGTACATGGCTCGTTTGTGCGCCGCTGGCTCGATCCCGGTGCGTTCCCGCGGGCGCCCAGATCGATTCCTGCTCGTCCCCGCGGGCACTTCCTTATCTGCGCTTCGTTTCTTCCATTGTCCGCCTGCGGGGATCGAGCGCTGTATCGATCCGGCGCGGTGATCGGACACGTCGGATATTATCAGTCGAGCCGCCGATAAAAAAAACAAGCCGTGTATGCCCAGCTTACGTCTTGATTTTGCATGTTCCCTCAGATGTCAGAAGTGGGTGGAGAATTGCCGGCGTGCCGATTTGGAGGATAAAACCCCAGATCAGCTGAACAAGCATTATCGACTGTGCGCTCAACACTTCGAGGACTCCATGATCTGTCGCAGCGTAAGTACTTTGCTGCATTTATTCAGCTCTGTAGTGCTCGTTTATAGCACAACAAAAGCGTCCATGACACAAGCAATAAATCAATCCATCCCCAAATACAATTAATATTTGTTTATTGAGTAAATCACAATAAAAACAATTAAAACCACAGACAGCAAATGGGTACATCACCAATGAATATTCGAATCCTATAATATCCAATCCGTGTTCAGGTGAAACAATCAGTAATAAGTTCAGCATACACACGCAATGAGTAACAAACACACCGGAGAACGATGCCGCAAGGTAACGTGTACGGGTACCCTAGTCAAGACAGGCGCAGATCCTGGGTCTCGGTGTTGGGTCTTTTCTCTCCCTGGGTGAGTGCACAAATTATCATTTCTACATACTCTGCTAACCGTACCATTGGGTTATTACACTCGTACACGTTACCTTGCGGCATTGTTCACCGATGTGTTTGTTACTCATTGCTGAACTTATTACTGATTGCTTCACCTGAACAGGGATTGGATATTATAGGATTCGAATATTCATTGGCGATTGTCCCTGCACCTGATGTACCCATTTGCTGTCTGTGGTTTTATTGTGATTTCCTGAATAAATAAATGTTAATTGTATTTGGGGATGGATTAATTGATTTATTGCTTGTGTCATGGACGCCTTTGTTGTGCTATATTGGTATATTTGCCCATAGACATGGATTTTGGTTTGAATATTGTTTTGCTCCATTTTCTGTGTTTCAGCGGTAGTGCTCACTTTCTAGGTAATGTAGCCTCTGGTAGACCTGTAAGGAAAATACTATTGATTTAAAGTGTAACTGTCGGGCATAAAATAAAAAATCAATTCTTTATTTTTATCTGGTAAACCAGTAATAAGGATGCTAGCCAGGCAATCCAAAAGTTAAAATCACTCTTATGGTGGCCATACATGGTACAATTTTTTTCATCCAATCTTACCATTTCTATGTAATATGAGGGAACTGCTTAAATTATCCTTTCAGTATATTCACTTAATTTACGCTTATACTGCATAGAAATTGTAAGTTTGAATGAAAAAATTGTATCATGTATGGCCACCATTACTTTTGTTGTTGATAAATTATCATTCCCCAGTTTTACCTGATTCTTATTTGGTACGCAAAAAGGAAGTTGCAGGGCATGCTGAGTTGTCCTCTTTTGCTTATCTACTTCCCCTCAGACTTAACTAATGCAGCCTGATTGGCTGAAGCTTCTTTCCCTCCTGTTTTACTCCTCCCACAACTCTTTTTCTCATACTGAGACAATGCACTTTCTATAGTGAAGGGCGGGCAATGCATACACAATCAGGCAGAGGAGAGTAAGGGAGAAAATGACATCAGAATTGGCTTAAAAATAGCCACACTTAAAACGTAGAATGCTAAGAAGGATTTTCTCTTTTTTTACTGTGCAAAAATCACTAAAATCAAAACTTGGACAGTGCAATACATATGTTGTATAAGTAGAGCAAGTATTTATCTACTCATGTGTTTGTTTTTTTCTGAGATAGTATGGCTGACGGCTCCTCTTTAAAGGACAACTGTAGCAAGAGGTATGTGGAGGCTGCCATATTTAATTTTTTTAAGCACTACCAGTTGCCTGGCAGCCCTGCTGGTCCATTTGGCTAGAAAAAAAGCATGCAGCTAATCTTGTCAGATGTGACAATGTCATAAACACCTGATCTGCTGCATGCTTGTTCAGGGGCTATGACTAAAAGTATTAGAGGCAGAGGATCAGCAGGATAGCCAGGCAACTGGTATTGCTTAAAAGGAAATATGACAGCCTTCACACACCTCTAACAAGACATGGAACATTTATATTGTGCTTTTCTCCTGGCAAACTCACGGCTCCATAGCTGTAACATTATATTTTCTGTGTCCTCAAATGCCTGACCTGGTCCACCAACCTGATTGTGGAGGCAGCAATACATACCAAAAAGAAAGCACCAAACTGCTAACATAATCAGTCATCTTTATTGAAGTATTACATTGTTCAATAATAATAAAAGCAATTAAATATGCACATACAATAATCATAGACTATAAAAAGTATACAATCCTCTCCTTCCATGAAGCAATAAGTACTACCAATAATGGCAGGAACAAAAAATTCCAAAGTGCTAGTAATAATAAATATGATTACAAAGTGATGTACCGGTATATGGAATATGTATATTTTAAAGGGACACTGTAGGGGGGGTTGGGGGAAAATGAGTTGCACTTACCCGGGGCTTCTAATGGTCCCCCACAGACATCCTGTGGCCGCGCAGTCACTCACCGATGCTCTGGTGCCCACCTCTGGTTCACTTCTGGAGTTTCCGACTTTAAAGTCGGAAAACCTCTAGTCCTGCGCGGCCGTGTCCTCGCTCCCGCTGACGTCACTAGGAGCGTACTGCGCAGACTGTACTGGGCCTGCGCAATACACTCCTGGTGACGTCAGCGGGAGCGAGGACACGGCCGCGCAGGCGCAATGCTTTGCCAACTTTAAAGTTGGAAATTCCAGAAGTAAATTGGAGGCGGGGACCCTGAGTAGTACCGGAAAATGCACAAATGAACTTACCTGGGGCGTCCTCCAGACCCTCATAGTCCGGTAAGGTCCCTCGGTATCCTCTGTGCTCTCTTTGTTCTGGCGGCTCCGTTAGCCTGGCGACTTCGCAAGGAGTTGTGCGCATTCTCGAAAGAGTTAACCACGCGCTTGCAGAACGCTCACGGCAAAGGAGAATAGTTCACCCGTCCGCCACAGTTTTTTGAACTAATCTCCTCTCATCTCCTATGCACGTAAACCCTTTCTGTTTCCTGGCTGCTTGGTACGTGGTGTACACTGTTTCTGAACCTTTGGCACTGTTGCATTTTACCTTTGGGCTTTAGGGCCCATTCACTCTAGAGCGTTTTGTCGGCGCTTTTTAAAGCGCTAGTGCTATAATACCCTATGGGCCCGTTCTTACTAGAGCGATTTGCATTAATCGCCAGCGATTAGAAGCAGATGATCAGCAGGACAGCCAGGTAGCTGGTGTTGCTTAAAAGGAAATAAATATGACAGTCTCCATATCACTCACTTCAGTAGTCCTTTAAGATCTCATGCTAGGTACACACGATGCAATTTACCATCAGATCGACAGGTGGCACCAATTATTTCTGACTTGTCCGATGTCTTACCAATCGATAACGGGATCAATTTTGTGAAGTAATGATCTGAAAATCGATCCGCTTATCTATCGGTAGCAGTTTGTTTATGTATAGAAAATGCAACTTCCTGTCAGACTACCCGTCAATCTAACAGGAAATTGCATTGTGTGCACCCAGCATTATGCTATAAGTTACCCTGGGCTCAGATTATTTGACTGAGAAGTTTGTCTACAGAACTGTGAAATAATAAGGAAGGAAGAAAGCACACAGAAGGCTGGCAATCTAGCAAAGCATATTGAAGCTCACGGTTAACGTTCAAAACCACCTCCGAAAGGATGTGACATCACTGGAAATCGAGTAGAATAGAAACGTTTTTTGTTTTTTTTCAAACAGAACACTTTTTTTAAAATACTTTTATCCAAATTAACCACTGAAGTACCAGCAGTCTCTGCCCTCCTAAGGACCAGAGACCGATGGTACAAGAAAGCACGGAATACCGATGAATCGTGGCATATAACCACTGTCCACACCACACGCCGGGAACCACAGGCCACGCAGAGTTCCTGTGAGCTGGTCAGGAGCCGCTGTCATTGGCTACTCACCATGTCCATCAGTGGGTGCCGCCCACAGGGCTCTGCCGTCATAGAGACAGCAGGGTGAGTGAGTTGTGGCGGCGAGATCGACGCGTACGCACAGCGGCGGTGAGTTGAAATCTACGTCCTGCCAAGCCAGATCAGCATCAAAACAGGCTGTAGATTTCAATTAGTGTCGTCGTTCCATGGTTATCAAAAAAACAAGATGAAAACAAAACAATCAGGAAGTGACATTGTTGAAATTCAGTTAACAGAAAACAACAAAGCATTTAAATGTAAACAGTAATTATTTTTTCAATAAGTTTAAAAAAAATTCTTGATTTAAAAAAAAATGCTAATCAAAACGCACACATATGCAGTTTTTAAGCCTGTTCATGTGCGATTAATAAAAGCACCTGATGTGAAGGAGTTCTTAGCGGGTGTTTAGGACCGCTTCATGCATGCCTGTGAAATGCTGGAACTGCACAGGTGTCCTTGGTTTCCATGAGCAGTATGCTTCCTGTGGGTGGGAGACAGGTCCTCTTCCTGGCAATGGTTTCAGAGATGTAATGTTCTCATTAGAAGAGACATTCCAGCAGTCTCATCTTCCCGGAGATAATCTCTGGTATATTGCGGGGCCAGGCGCTCTCTCTCCTCTCCGGGGTTCCTGCAGATTCCAGCTTTGAAGATGTTCCATTTGAAAGAAATAAATAGATTGGGCATTTTTCATTAAGGTCATTGCGAGTCAACATGAGAAGGGGAGCTCCATCTGCTGCTCTTCTTTTAATTTATGGCAATAATGCATCTTTGTTCCAATTAATAATTGGAGGCATCGTCAGCAGACACTTCTCATTAGCATCATTGAGGCCAAATGTAGCGGGCCGGACGGCGTGATTGATTGACATGCAGAGGAGGTCAGCGCTGATGTGCAGCAGATGTGTGACAGCTGGCACCGCGCCCCACAGCTCCCACATCCATATGCTGGCACAGCTCGCAAACAAATGTCACGGCTTATTAATACCACTGGCTACGTCTGGTACTGGCTCACATGGACATTCCTGCTAAATAATGCCATCTTATTTCAAGGAAAAAGGCCCTTAATGTGTTTGGATGTTTAACCTTTTCGGGACCGGCAGCCTAACCCCCCTTTAAGGACCAGGCATTTTGCGGTAGGGGGTGCTCGTTTGGGGGGGGGGAGTCAGGTGGCCGCATCCCCTCTGTGGCTGGCTGGGCAGTGTCCCCCCCCCCCCCCATGGTGGTAGGTGTCCCCCCTTACGCCAGCAGCCATCACTTACCTTCCAGGCTCCAGCAATGAGCCGCAGTAGCCCCTTCTTCTCCGGCCGGCATCTCCGCTCCTAATGCCGATCAGTTCCGGGTCGCGGTTTGATGACGTCAAGCCGCGACCCGGAACTGAGCGGCATTAGAAGCGGAGATGCCGGCCAGAGCAGAGGGGGGGCGCCGATCGTCGTGGGAACGGCAGGGAGGTGAGTAGATCCTTTTCTTTTCCCCCCTGCCGCCGCCGCTGTCAAAGTGATCACTACGATCCGATGGCGATCGTAGTGATCAGCAGCCATACGCGATGGCTGCTGATCACTCGGGGAAGATGTCAGCTGTCATATGACAGCTTAATCTCCCCCTCCGGGTGCGCACGATCGCGTCGGGAGCGGAGACGACGGGCCGGCGTAGATCCTACGCCGCATCAGGCTAGAACAGCCACAAGTGCGGCGTAGGATCTAATGCATGCGGTCCTCAAAAGGTTAAAGAGGAACTGTCGCAAAAATCTTAACATTTAAAACACATACAAATAAGTACATTTCTCCCAGAGTAAAATGAGCCATAACTTACTTCTCTCCTATGTTGCTGTCACTTACAGTAAGTATTAGAAATCTGACATTACCTACAGATTTTGGACTGGCCCATCTTCTCATAGGGGGGTTCTCAGGGTTTTCTTTATTTTTAAAAGCACTTAGTGAATGGCAGTTGCTTCGTCCAACTGCCACAACAGTGGCAAGCAGGGAGGCTGGCCAGCTTCTTTATATTAATAATTTTCAGGGAATGTCTTTATAAAGAATAAAGGCCATGCTGAGCATCCCCCATGAAGAGATGGACTAGCCCAAAACCTGTTGGTAATGTCAGATTTCTACTACCTGCTGTAAGTGACAGCAACATAATAGAAAAGTAATCTATGGCTCATTTTACTGTTGGAGAAATGTACTTCTTAGTACCGTATTTTTCAGACTATAAAACGCAATTTTTCTCCCTCAAAAGTGGGGAGAAAAAGTCCCTGCGTCTTATAGTCCAAAGGTAGCATAAAGTAGTGCACAAATTGAAAAAAATCCCACAAAAGCGTTCCTTACTATTTGCCTCCTTGGGTGTCTGTCCGTATGCTTTGCTGCACATCACCTTTTTCTCCTCGCTCTTCCACCAGCCTCATGCGGGGCCCCCCGTCTAGCCACACATCTATGCCTGGGATTTAAATTCATCGGCCACTCAGACCGGCTCCATGCCGCTAATCATCTGCTTGTCCTCAATGCCACTGCCAATCGTTCACCTCCATGCCGCCGTCAATCATCTGCCACTCTATGCCGCTGCTACATCCGCCTCCATGTTCGCTCTCTGTTCCTCTTGCAATAATTTGCCTCTGGCCAGCTGTCCATGCGGCATCCATGCCTGCTCGCCAAGTTCCTGCAGGGCATCGGCGTGGCAGAAGACGGGAGATCGTAGCGGTAGTTATGACTACCGATGCCTCAGTACTTCCTTGTACTTCCTTCCGCCGCGTCACACGTCATGAGGTGGGAGCTAGTAAACAAGCATGGTTGCCGCACAGACAGCTGGCGAATTATTGCAAGAGGCACAGAGAGCGGGCATGGAGGCAGATGTAGCGGCGGCATAGAGTGGCAGATGATTGATGGCGGTATGGAGGTGAATGATTGGCGGTGGCATTGAGGGCAGGCATGTGGGCAGATGATTGGTGACATGGAGCCGGTTTGAGTGGCCAGAGCCGGTTTATTGCGAAGGCGCGGAGAACGACTATAGAGTCGGACTTTATCTGCAATTAGCCCTGGGTCGTGCCTTTTCTGTCCCCTCCCCCGTCACAATACATGGAGGAACAGCTGCTGCAGCCCCCGCTGAGATCGCCAATGCACCCCCACCACGTCATTATCATCACAGCTGACATCAAAGGACAGGAGTGCATGGATGGACAGCTGGATAGGTGAGATCACAAGTGTTTAGTTATTGTAGCCGCTGGGAAGGAAGGAGTTAGTTTAAAGAGAAACTCCAACCTAGGATTGAACTTTATCCCAATCAGTAGCTGATACCCCCTTTTACATGAGAAATATAATGCTTTTCACAAACAGACCATCAGGGGGCGCTGTATGACTGATTTTGTGCTGAAACCCCTCCCACAAGAAGCTCTGAGTACCGCGGTATTCTGGGCAAACTGCCACAATGTAACAATGTTCACAGACTGGAATTAGCTGTTTACAGCTGTATCTAACAGCCAAAACAGCTAGGAGCAGCTACATAACCTGCCCACAGTAAAAATGTCAACATGTAATAAATGTCAGAATGTAAATCGGAGAGAGGAAAGATTTTACAATGAGCAAACACTGACTAAATCATTTTTACATAATTATGGTAAAAAATGAAGCACTTTTTTTACTACATTATTTTCACTGGAGTTCCTCTTTAATGTTGTATAGTGTTACAGGTGGGGCAGCAGGGGTTAGTTAGTGTAGTGTAGTAACTGGTGGGGGAATCGGGGATTAGTGTAGTGAGTTGTAAGGTTACTGGTGGGGCATCAGAGTTTAGTGTAGGGCACTTAGTCTACTGGTGGGGGCAGCAGGAGTTAGTGTAGCTGGGCCCTGAAGCTTAGTTATTGTAGCTGGTGGGGATAGCTTGGGGGCAAAAAGGTCTACAAGATGCCCCTGCACCATGGACACACACAGGTTTAGGCATATTATTTTTTTCCTGTTTTGGGGCCTCTAAACATGGGTGCGTCTTATGGTCTGGGGCGTCTTATATTCCAAAAAATACGGTATGTGTTTTACATTTTAAGATTTTCGCGACTGTTCCTCTTTAAAGGGGTTCTTTCGCGAAAAAAGTAGGCAGTTAAAAAATGTGACAGATGACAGGTTTTGGGCCAGTCCATCTTTTTAAGGGGGATTCTCAGGGCTTTCTTTGTTTTCAACAGCATTTCCTGAACAACAGTTGCAAAATCTAACTGACATAATAGTGTGCAAGTGATTAGGGAGGCTGGCTGGTATCTTGCTATTTTGACAGTTAAACTGTTGTTCAGGAAATGCTGTTGAAAACAAAGAAATCCCTGAGAATCCCCCTTAACCACTTGAGGACCCACCCTTTACCCCCCCTTAAGGACCAGCGCTAGTTTGATTGATCTGTGCTGGGTGGGCTCTGCAGCCCCCAGCACAGATCAGGGTGCAGGCAGGGAGATCAGATTGCCCCCCTTTTTTCCCCCCTATGGGGATGATGTGCTGGGGGGGTCTGATCTCTGCTGCCTGCGAGTGGCTGGCGGGGGGGGCACCTCAAAGCCCCCCTCCGCGGCGAAATGCTCCCCCTCCCTCTCCTACCTGGCCCCCTTTGGTAAGCTGGGCTGCACAGGACGCTATCCGTCCTGTGCAGCCAGTGACAGGCTGTCTCCTGTCACATGGCGGCGATTCCCGGCCGCTGATTGGCCGGGGATCGCCGATCTGCCTTACGGCGCTGCTGCGCAGCAGCGCCGTACAAATGTAAACAAAGCGGATTATTTCCGCTTGTGTTTACATCTAGCCTGCGAGCCGCCATCGGCGGCCCGCAGGCTATTCACGGAGCCCCCCGCCGTGATTTGACAGGAAGCTGCTTCCTGATTAATTAGGCTGCAGCTGGCGACGCAGTACTGCGTCGCTGGTCCTGCAGCTGCCACTTTGCCGACGCACGTTATGAGTGTGCGGTCGGCAAGTGGTTAAAAAGATGGACTGGCCCAAAACCTGTCATCTGTCACATTTTTTAACTGCCTACTTTTTTCGCGAAAGAACCCCTTTAAAGAGGAACTCCAGTGAAAATAATGTAGTAAAAAAAGTGCTTCATTTTTTTACCATAATTATGTATAAATAATTTAGTCAGTGTTTGCTCATTGTAAAATCTTTCCTCTCCCAGATTCACATTCTGACATGTATTACATGGTGACATTGTTACTGTGGGCATGTTATGTAGCTGTTTCTAGCTGTTCTGGCTGTTAGACAGCTGTAAACAGCCATTTCCAGTCTGTGAACATTGTTACATTGTGGCAATTTGCCCAGAGTACCGCTGTCAAAAACCCGAGCGGTTTTTGCCTTTTTCATGATTGCCAACTCAGTAAAGGACCAGCCCTTAAAGCGTTGCTATCATATAAATCCGGCATAGTGGGGTCTGAACCCTCTATAACAGTAATTATAGATTGACGGTATACCTTGAAATGAATCAGAGCACTCAGTATATGATTTTATATAAAAAATTGTATTTGCTTATCATACAGCATATATACAAAATATGAACAGTTCCAAGTAGTGTTTCCTTATTAACAGTATTCCATTTTATCAAGGCTTTAGAGCCAAGCAATTATCAATCTTCTAAGTACATTCAAAAAGTAATATAACGGTTGTGTTATGTAGAATAAGATCAAAAGTAGTCTCATCTGTATCAATAGCTGTGTATCTAGTAGCTGTGTAAAACTTGTAGTAATCTTCTTAAAGAAATAGCATAAAAAATAGCTTCTAAAAAAACTTCTTGCTAACATCTTAATAAAACTTAATGCTGAAAAATGAATAAAGTAAATCACCAGAATATTAAGCATATTACCCCTTCTCTGTCATCTCTTCAGCATCTAGAACCACTTGTGGGAAGGTAGCTTCTGCCTCATGTGTCTTCTCAGGAGATTGTTGGGCTTCTGCAAACTATGAGCTTTCAGCTCCTACCTTTATAGGGGTTGGAGGCAATATGGCTGCCTAATCTGGACTTTCCCTGAATCCCAGGCTCTGATTGGCTAAAGCTTTCGTGCGTCAATGCTTTATCATGTTTTGATTACCTAAGTCATAATATTATTGTTTATAAATTCTTAATTACCTTATCTTGTGGGAATTAACGTCATTTGGAGTGCTTGACATTTTGTTTAGGTCATTTCTGACGCACGTAATTAAAAATGGACGTCAACAGCCATCTTGTCTGTTGGCTGACCCAGACATGGAGACTAAACAATGTCATTCATGACGCATTTCTGATAAAGTGTTCGCTGCTAATTATGTTGGAATGTCTTGGTACTTCCCCAGACATGAGATTGGTCAGGTTGACCCTAAAACACTGTACAGGACCTGTAAGAGCCTTCAGCAATTTAAGGCTTATTAAAACATACAGGGCTTCTAATATACTCATTTAAATATAAAGCTTATTATATAATTCTTCTTAAAACAATTAATCATATAAGAAATAATTGCATATTAAATCTTGATAATATAAAATCCTTTTCCATATATTTGTCTTTCTGATGAAGAAATAAATATCTAATTTCAACCGGCAGAGGTCAGCCTTTTATAACAAATAACAATCTATTAATAATGTTGATTTCATAAGAATATGAGACCACCAGGTGGCATCGTGGTCCCAAATACGGGACAATACAAAAACCTTGGAACTTATTGACATTCCAAAGGACAATCATAGTCTAAACATGGCATTATTTCTTGCTGGCTGTAATGGCCTTCAAGCCATGGAACATGTAAACATCTTCTAGCTTGCAAATTAAAATAACCTTATAAAAGTTTCACTGTCTATCTCACTGGCAGAATGCAGTTTACATGTAATTCAAAGTAATACATTCTTTTATTTAGGGTTTTACAATAACTATTCCTTTCTTTAGAAGGACTGTATTGATCATTAATATTTAGATTAATAATATCTGTGTGTAATAATTATGTGCATTTATAATTGCTGCAGTAATGTGAGTTTTAAACCCGCATTCTGTCTTACACATACTGTGCAGTCTAACCTTGGCATTAACAAAGAATGTTTTGGCTTCTTGTAACCAGTACATCAACAATCTTCCAGCTTACAAGTTAAAATCTTCTAAGCTTTACAGCCTGGAATATGCTCAGATGTCACATAGCAATATTTTAAAGAAGTAACCCAACTTTACAGTTTACAATGAAATTTTGCATAGAACATTAAAACTTAAACCATACACCTATGACAGCTTTTTCCTGCATAAATAAAACCGCTAGAATTCTGACACCGCGGTCCCAGAGCTTCTTGTGGGAGGGGTTTCAGCACAAAATCAGTCATACAGCGCCCCCTGATGGTCTGTTTGTGAAAATCATTATATTTCTCATGTAAAAGGGGGTATCAGCTACTGATTGGGATAAAGTTTAATTTTAGGTTGTAGTTTCTCTTTAAGGCCTGTTTCACACCAGCGTTTTGGATGCTGTGCGACTGGATGATCGCAATGCTAAAAACAGGCTTGGGAGATACAGGCGGTAAACTCACTTTTGGCAGCAAGCCAAATTATTATTGATGCTCTCAATCACTCACTACTTGTGGCGGAAATATAAACTGCACAAAAGTGCATTGAAAGAATAAGCTCAAGTGTATAACTGTAATCGTAAAGGAGAATTGGGTACCTGGGGGACAATTGGTCCTCCAGGAGAAAAGCGCAATCTAAATGTTCTGTTTTTTTTTTTGTTTTTTTTTTTATGTTCTTTAAAACGAACCATGGGTGAAAATAAAATGAGATAAGCAATTGTATTTATCCTCCTAGTCCTAAAAATTATGTTTTTTTTTTTTGGGATATCCCATGGTTTTTATATTTAAACATTTACGAAGTAGATTGAATGTTTTGTTGTCTCTGCTCAGTGGCAAGCTATATAGTGTCCCTAAATGAAAATACATGAACTATTGACCTTTTTCTATCTCTCCCCTGGTCTCAAAAGTTGTATTATGCCAGAGTGCCAGGAACATTTTTATGGCTGTAATTTGCTTACCAGTGATGTTTACTATCAGTGTTCTCCCCAGAAATATTTCCCAGCCAGGTGGCATGAAATAGTAGCCGGGTGGGGCGAGATGGGAGAATGCAGGGGCGACGCTTCTCTGCACAACTCTGCTTACAGCATAGGAGGAGGTGGGCCGATGACAGCCGAGGGCTGCTCACCAAAACTAGCCAGGTGGAGCGCCCGGCTAAAAGAGCCTGGGGAGAACACTGACTATGTTCTTAACAAGGTACTAACAAGACAGAAGCTGTCACTTCCATGCCTAGAGATTAACTATTTCAGGCAGCAAAATAAAACAAGTAAAACAGCCTGCTTATTAACCCCCTCCTGACCGCCGATCGGTGTCGGGAAGGTGACAGCCCCAGGCTGCCTAACGCCGATAGACTCCGCTCCGTCATAGTCTCCCAGTGGCAATCGCCGCTAGGAGACTTTTAGACCACAAAAAACGCCGTCTATTTACACTACAGCGCTGCGGTCTACGGCAGCGCTGTACTGGGGACAGCCGTGTCATTCGGCTGTCCCCTAGAGAGACTCAGGAGCGATCGGCTCTCAAGAAAACAAATAGACACATTTATTTAAAATTAAAAAAAAAAACAGACAGACATCACAGGAGGGATCCTAGCTCATCAACAGAAAGCTCTGTTGGTGGGCAGAAAAGGGGCGGGGGATCACTTGTGTGTTGAGTTGTACGGCCCTGCAGCGAGCCCTTAAAGCTGCAGTGGCTTGAATTGTAAAAAATAGCCCGGTCACTAGGGGGGTGTAAGCCTACAGTCCTCAAGCGGTTACGTTTTGTATGGTACATACATCTGTTTATCTCATCATGTCACGTGTTGCCCTGGGTACACTTAAATTGGTTTGATGGATGGATTTCCATCACTTTAGTGAGGAAGGGCTATGAGATGCGATGATACTCATTTTATGCATTAGAATTGGACCAATCAGAATCATCAGCTACTGCCCTTGATTGGCCAGTTTCCAAAATTTGCATGGCGTCACAATTATTATCATCTCATTTTCCCCACCCTGCTCCTGACGCAGCTGCATATCCACTACTGGGAGGTCCTGTGCCAGGTGGTTAACCACTTCAGCCTAACTGGACGAAAATTTTCTCCCGCGATTATAAATCCCTTTCGCTGATCGGACCTCCCCGGAGAAAAGCCGACAGCGTCTCTTCACTGTGGCTTTTCTGAGCTCTGGTCTCCTTTCTTCTGCCTGGGAGCGAGATCGATCGCTCCCAGGACTTTTTGGACTGTGGCCATCTTGTGGCCAAATAGCAAATTACACCAAAAACACACCTTGTGTTAAATAAATACATTTTAATACATTAAAAAACCCCTGTTTACCTCCCACACCAAAAAATACCCACATACAAGTTTAAATAAAAAAATAAAAAAAATTACAATAAAAAAAAAAAAAAACATAAATAGTTACCTAAGGGTCTGAACTTTTTAAATATGCATGTCAAAGGAGTATATCAATATGATTTATTAAATTATGGGCTTCTAAATAGTGATGGACGCAAATTGAAAAAATGCACCTTTATTTCCAAATTGAATATCGGCGCCATACATTGTGATAGGGACATAATTTAAATGGTGTAATAAGCGGGACAAATTGGTAAATAAAGTACATAGGTTTTAATTATGGTAGCATGTATTAATTTCAAACTATAATGGCCAAAAGCTGAGGAATAATGATTGTTTTCCATTTCTTTCTTAATATTCCTGTTAAAATGGATTTACAATAAATTAATTCTCAGCAAAATGCATCACCCACAGAAAGCCTAATTGGTGGCGAAAAAAACAAGATATAGATCCATTCATTGTGCCGAGTAGTGATAAAGTTATTGGCAAATGAATGGGAGGTGAAAGTTGCTCAGATGCAAAAAAAATTCAACCCTGTGGGCTTAAGTGGTTAATATTGCTGCTTTTGTTTTCAGAGCCCCTACAGGACGGTGCTGCGAGAGAATGCAATCCCAACTATATTCGACCTGACGAGTCATCTGGGGAACCCGGGGAGACGCAGGAAGCGGATTAAAGAGTTGGTTGGTATTCCTTGTTCATTGGTTGCTTGGGGGGAAGGGGGATAATGTTCCTACACTCAGCACCTGCATGGTTCAGCCTGCCAGAGCCTTCATCAGAGCTGTTGGCCGTCTGTCTCTCCGCTGCTAGTAGCGGCTTATATTGGAGGAGTCGCTCCCACTCACTCCTTTCATTTCAGATTCATGTTTTGGCGGCGGTGTCTGCAGTATACAGAGAGGGGCTCAATTCAATTCAACGTCTCCGGATAACAAGCTGGAGTTGTCCCAGCTTGGCCCAGGCTGTTGTTTGGTCTTTGCTGCTGATTTTCATGGCCTGCTAACCTCAGAAAAATGTAACCGCTGAATGATTTTTTTTTTCTCTCTTTATTATTCCCTCACTCACTCAGTTTACATACAAAGAATAAATTGTTGTTTTTTGCCTGATCTTAAAGGGATACTGTAGGGGGGGTCAGGGGAAAATTAGTTGAACTTACCCGGGGCTTCTAACGGTCCCCCGCAGACATCCTGTGTTGGCGCAGCCACTCACCGATGCTCCGGCCCCGCCTCCGGTTCACTTCTGGAATTTCAGACTTTAAAGTCTGAAAAGCACTGCGCCTGCGTTGCCGTGTTCTCGATCCCGCTGATGTCATCAAGAGCGCACAGCGCAGGCCCATTATAGTCTGTGTCTGCACAGTACACTCCTGGTGACATCAGCGGGAGCGAGGACACGGGTGTGCAGGCGCAGTGGTTTTCCGACTTTAAAGTCAGAAATTCCAGAAGTGAACTGGAGGCGGGGCCGGAGCATCGGTGAGTGGCTGCGCCAACACAGGATGTCTGCGGGGGACCATTAGAAGCCCCGGGTAAGTTCAGCTCATTTTTCCCCGACCCCTACTACAGTATCCCTTTAAAGCGCCACTACACACTGAAACTAAACAACGCAAATCCTCAGAGCAATCCCGTTTAGTATAAATTCCAAGCATGGCCTTTGGAACTGGACTTTCCAGGTTTTTGTAAGACCCCTTTCACACATTTATTCTTATTTATATAATGGCAACTCTGGCATACTCTATCCTGCGGCCGGGAGCAGTCTGCGCATGCGCAGTAGCAATTTCGCAATAGAGCTCCACACACTGCCTGGGGTCGCGCATTTAGTGCTTGAGGGGGACACTGGAAGAATGGCGAAGTACGTAATGACGGCAAGGGATCAGGAAGGCTGGAAGAGATTTCCTCAACTGGAGTTCCTCTTAAATAAACAAACTTTTTTGTAGCCTGGGGAAGAGTTAGAACACCCAGGGCTGGCAGCCCCTGAAAATCGGCTTACAAGCGTGTCTGCTGTGGCGCGGGCGCAGCAGCGGCTGCAATATTTACCCATCGCCTGCACAGTAGAGCGGACCCGATCGGGCTCAGCTATTTCCACCTCTTATAAATATTGTAAATATTTCCATGACCGCTGTTTGGGGGCTACTAGCGCTGGATCCCAGAGGGGGAAGAGGATGGGGGAAGTCTCATTAGGATCCAGAGGCTTCCCCCTCTAGAGGTCAGTAAGTACCCCTCAGAGGATGTGTTGTTTTTTGTTTGTTTTACAGATTCTCTTTAAATCATGATGACTGTTGTATTTCTCTGTTGTTTATTTATTTATTTTTTTTACAGAGTGAAGAAGAAATCAGGTCATTAAAAGAGAGAAAACGTAAGTTATTTTAAGTGAATGGAGATGTGATAAAGATTGAGTAACCATTTATGCCTCCTGGACATAGCAGCTATGTCTAGGAGGCCATGTGCGCTCCCGCGGCCGACGCGCGTGTTTACGCATGCTCCGGGTCGCGGTTCGTTGGCCAGGGAATCAGTGAATCGGGCCATGGTGACCGATCACTGATTCCTCTCCCCCGCAGAAAAAGCGACAGATTCTCTCGGAAGCTTCGCTTTTTCTGCTTCCTGCGCCTCCCTACGTCCTTCTAATCGTACAGGTTACGCTTAGAGTGACGTTGTAAACAAACTCATGGCTGCCATCTTGTGGCCAAAAAGTAAAACTACATCCACATCAAAAAAATAAATAAAAATCAACACACATGTACCTAAAAAAATTATTTCCATCCCATCCTCCCAAAAATACCCAAATAAAATGTTTAATTAAAAAAAACAAAAAAAAAAAACCACGTAAATATTTACCTAAGGGTCTAAACTTTTTAAATATCAATGTAAAGATGAAATATTTTTTTTTTGTTTTTGTTTTTTTGTTTTTTTTTTTATTATAAGCTCGTAAATAGTGATGGATGCAAAACGGAAAAAATGCACCTTTATTTCCAAATAAAATATTGTCGCCATACATTGTGATAGGGACATAATTTAAACGGTGTAATAACTGGGACAAATGGGCAAATACAATACGTGAGTCCTAATTATGGAGGCATGTATTATTTTAAAACTATAATGGCTGAAAACTAATAATGATTTTTTTTTTCTGTTGTTTTCTTATTCTTCCTGTTAAAGGACTTCCGAGGCCAAAACGAAGAAAATGACACTTTACCTTTTTCTTAGCATAATCCACGGAGGACGCCCTGCGCGTCCTCCGCTCTGTTCCGCCGTCAGTGTAGGCCTTTCCATTCCCCCAGGGCTTGCCCCGACCCCACCGAACGGGTCGCATCGATGCCACCCCTAAGATGGCCGCCGCCTTGATCTGCGGCTGCGCAGTACGCTTTGCCGTGACTGCGCAGCCTTTAGCCCGCCTCCCGTCGCGTATGGGTCCCGGCATCCTCCTGAAGCGGGAGGCGAGCTAAAGGCTGCGCAGTCGCATTTGCGGCAAAGCGTACTGCGCAGCCGCAGATCAAGGCGGCGGCCATCTTAGGGGTGGCATCGATGCGACCCGTTCGGTGGGGTCGGGGCAAGCCCAGGGGGAACGGAGAGGCCTACACTGACGGCGGAACGGATGCTAAGAAAAAGGTAAAGTGTAATTTTCTTCGTTTTGGCCTCGAAGTCCTTTTAAAAGGCATTTACAGTAAAGTGGCCCTTAGCAAAATGTACCACCCAAAGAAAGCCTAATTGGTGGCGGAAAAAACAAGATATAGATCAGTTCATTGTGATAAGTAGTGATAAAGTTATAGGCTAATGAATGGGAGGTGAACATTGCTCGGATGCATAAAGTGAAAATGACTGAAGGCTGAAGTGGTTAATGTAGCACTATCTTCTTCCATTGAGCTAAACAAACAACAAATCCTGGTACATAAATGCAGACCCTGGTATATAATATCGTGTCGGCAGACAACATACATGTTACAATAAATACATTGTACAGTAACTTAGAAGAAACACAAAATATCATACATTTTTTTTTCATTTCCAGGACTGCGCAGCCAGTTTGTTTCATAGGACCAACTGCGCACCCAGTTAGTCTCAGTAAACCATGGAAGTTTTAAACTAAACCTGTACTTTTTTTTGTGTTTAATCAAAAAGTTATATACATACCTCAGGATGCTTCAGAGGTTTCCCCCGTCTTCCTCGACCTCGCTGCTCTTGCTCCATGCCCTCCCAAAGTGCGCATCTGCGCTCCTGAATGACAAGCATGGCCGCACTGCGCCTGCACGGTTCCACAAACCCACTCTGGCTTCAGAGGAAAAAGAAAAGCCAACCCTGATCAGGCCCGTGTTACTGAGCAGACATGAGCTGTCGACAAGGGGCTTCGGTGGGCACAACGATGGAACAGGGTTAGTGTTGGGCGTATTGCTAGGAGAAGGTTAGTGTTAGGGGTATTGCTAGGAGAGGGTTAGTGTTAGGGGTATTGCTAGGAGAGGGTTAGTGTTGTGCGCATTGCTAGGAGAGGGTTAGTGTTGTGCGCATTGCTAGGAGAGGGTTAGTGTTGTGCGCATTGCTAGGAGAGGGTTAGTGTTGTGCGTATTGCTAGGAGAAGGTTAGTGTTAGGGGTATTGCTAGGAGAGGGTTAGTGTTACGGGTATTGCTAGAAGGTTAGTGTTAGGGGTATTGCTAGGAGAGGGTTAGTGTTAGGGGTATTGCTAGGAGAGGGTTAGTGTTGTGCGTATTGCTAGGAGAGGGTTAGTGTTGTTGCGTATTGCTAGGAGAAGGTTAGTGTTAGGGGTATTGCTAGGAGAGGGTTAGTGTTGTGCGTATTGCTAGAAGGTTAGTGTTAGGGGTATTGCTAGGAGAGGGTTAGTGTTAGGGGTATTGCTAGGAGAGGGTTAGTGTTGTGCGTATTGCTAGGAGAGGGTTAGTGTTGTGCGTATTGCTAGGAGAAGGTTAGTGTTAGGGGTATTGCTAGGAGAGGGTTAGTGTTGTGCGTATTGCTAGGAGAGGGTTAGTGTTGTGCGTATTGCTAGGAGAGGGTTAGTGTTGTGCGTTTTGCTAGGAGAGGGTTAGTGCTGTGCGTATTGCTAGGAGAAGGTTAGTGTTAGGGGTATTGCTAGGAGAGGGTTAGTGTTGTGCTCATTGCTAGGAGAGGGTTAGTGTTGTGCGTATTGCTAGAAGGTTAGTGTTAGGGGTATTGCTAGGAGAGGGTTAGTGTTAGGGGTATTGCTAGGAGAGGGTTAGTGTTGTGCGTATTGCTAGGAGAGGGTTAGTGTTGTGCGTATTGCTAGGAGAAGGTTAGTGTTAGGGGTATTGCTAGGAGAGGGTTAGTGTTGTGCGTATTGCTAGGAGAGGGTTAGTGTTGTGCGTATTGCTAGGAGAGGGTTAGTGTTGTGCATATTGCTAGGAGAGGGTTGGTGTTGTGCGTATTGCTAGGAGAAGGTTAGTGTTAGGGGTATTGCTAGGAGAGCGTTAGTGTTGTGCGTATTGCTAGGAGAGGGTTAGTGTTGGGCATATTGCTAGGAGAAGGTTAGTGTTGTGCGTATTGCTAGGAGAGGGTTAGTGTTGGGCGTATTGCTAGGAGAAGGTTAGTGTTGTGCTTATTGCTAGGAGAGGGTTAGTGTTGTGCGTATTGCTAGGAGAGGGTTAGTGTTGGGCATATTGCTAGGAGAAGGTTAGTGTTGTGCGTATTGCTAGGAGAGGGCTAGTGTTGGGCGTATTGCTAGGAGAGGGTTAGTGTTGTGCGTATTGCTAGGAGAGGGTTAGTGCTGTGCGTATTGCTAGGAGAGGGTTAGTGTTGTGCGTATTGCTAGGAGAGGGTTAGTGTTGTGCATATTGCTAGGAGAGGGTTAGTGTTGTGCGTATTGCTAGGAGAGGGTTAGTGTTGTGCGTATTGCTAGGAGAGGGTTAGTGTTGGGCGTATTGCTAGGAGGGTTAGTGTAGGGCGTATTGCTAGGAGGGTTAGTGTAGGGTGTATTGCTAGGAGGGTTAGTGTAGGGCGTATTGCCAGGAGGGTTAGTGTAGGGTGTATTGCTAGGAGGGTTAGTGTAGGGCGTATTGCCAGGAGGGTTAGTGTAGGGCGTATTGCTAGGAGGGTTAGTGTAGGGTGTATTGCTAGGAGGGTTAGTGTAGGGCGTATTGCTAGGAGGGTTAGTGTAGGGTGTATTGCTAGGAGGGTTAGTGTAGGGCGTATTGCCAGGAGGGTTAGTGTAGGGCGTATTGCCAGGAGGGTTAGTGTAGGGCGTATTGCTAGGAGGGTTAGTGTAGGGCATATTGCTAGGAGGGTTAGTGTAGGGCGTATTGCTAGGAGGGTTAGTGTAGGGCGTATTGCTAGGAGGGTTAGTGTAGGGTGTATTGCTAGGAGGGATAGCATTGGGCCTATCGGAAAGAGTGTGGAGAGCGGTTAATTTGGGAATATGGCCGATCACAAAAGGACCCTTGCTACCTGTAGCAGAATATCGATAACAGTATGTTACTAATAGTCAAACTATTGGCACAGCTCTCATCAAAAAAACCATTGCGGCGGTTATAAATGTACGTGTTAGGGCAGCCACTCTTCTCCAGTGAGGGCTCAGTAGCTTTTTCTTGGTTGACCTATAAACACTTGTAGCATGGGACCGCACCCTGAATTTCTTGTTTCCTGTTTATCTCCATGGAGCAGATATTGGCTGCTTGTAAAAGGAGTACATGGGCATGAAGGCTGTTTGCTGAGCACAAATCTCTGAGATCCACTTGGTCTCTGTTTTTTATAAGCAGATTTCTTAAGCCATGTATAAAATAAAATAAAAAACAAAATAGGTAAAAATCCTATTATAATAATGAGATGCGTTTTGTGACGCGCTCGCACGGTATTTCCTGTCTGTGCAGGAATGGAAATGGCATTTGGACAGGATTGCAGTTTTGGTGCGGAGTCATTCCTTAATATTGAGCTTCTGATTACTCTTGTACGGCTCCGCCCTGAAGTATACGATCCTCAGAACGCCGCATATAATGATCCCCATCGGAGGATGAAGCTGTGGCATCAGATCGCATCACAAATGTTCCGTGACTGGGATGACCTGAACCCCTTCATGAGATCAGTGAGAGGTGGGTGTTCTGAATGTTGCAATTCATTTTTATTATTATGTATTTATATAGCACTGACATCTTCTGCAGCACTTTACAGAATACATAGTCATGTTATTGACTGTCCTCAGAGGAGCTCACAATCTAATCCTATCATAGTCCTATGTCGTAATCTTTGGCCAGTTTTAGTGGGAACCCAGTTAAATTATCTGACGGTTTTTGGGATGAGGGAGGAAATAATAGTGCCCGGAGAAAACCCATGCAGACACGCGGAGAACATACATACTCTGTGTGTGTACAAGCCTTTACAGAACTCATGCGGGGGTGAGGTTGCATGCCCCAGGTTGGCTGTGCCTCCATGACAGAGATCTCTCTTTCAGAAACAGTCTCTGAAGCCAATCACAACACGTCCTGATCATGTGGTACACCCATGCTTGCACTATGGTCACAGGAATGGGAGGGGCTAACATGCTAGCGTCACTGAACCCCTTGGACTAGTAAGACTGGGCCTTAAAGCGGTATTGTCACCATAAAAATCAAATTTCAACAGCAACTAGTCTGAGTGTATTAAGTGATAAAGATGCTAATCCTGCTTTCAAAACTTTTTCTGCTGTTATGGTTTGGCGTTATTACATACTTTAGGAGCACTGGCCCTAGTGCCAAACAGTGCCAAAAAGTTGAATGCTGGGAGTTCCTTTTATCTATAATATATTCCTCCCCTTCCATTTATTTCCCTGCCTGGCTGATCACTTGTGTTTACAAGCAAGGCTGAGGTGACTCAGTGATTGGATGTGGAAATACAAAAAAAAAAAAGACTCCGGGAGGAGGGCAGCTAATGAATACACAATGAGCAAGAGAAGGGAGGGGGGAAACAAGAGTCAGGGAGGATATGATGTCAGCATTAGCTTGGTGAAATGGCCACTGCCTAGAATAGGATTTTCTGCTTTTCCATTATAAAAGTCACAGGAATCATTACGTGGATAGCACAATACATCTGTTATGTAAGTAGAAGTAGTATTTATCTACTTATATATGTGGTTTTTATCTCTAGGTTAGCATGGGTGTCGCTTGTTCTTTAACGGAACAGCCTTATCTTTATAAGCTCACAGCATGTAATGTTTACGTATGCAGCTATAGCTTCTGCTTTAAAAAGATTTACGTTATTTTTAGACGTCATGAAATGTGTTAGAGATTTTCTTTTTTTATGTCTATTTCAGTAACAGAAATGCAGAGTCAGTGGCAGTCCCTTGGGGAACACTTTAGATGTGAGCTTCAGCGAATGATGGCGAGGGGCTTCTCTGGACCTGAATCGCCTGTGTTCTCTTACTTCAAGGACTTGTTGTTTCTTAAGCCCATCTTCCTGCAGAGGTAAGCACACAGGATTCCTGCATTGATTTTAGGCACTTCTGCTAGAAAGCTGCTGGATGTACAAGAAGCAGCAAGGCTAGTGCTGGCTGGTTTACCATTGCTCTGCATCTCTTGTGTAACCCGATACTTTTCTGTAGGTTGTGGCGTGTGCACGGCATCTGTCTTCATCTTCAGGCTAGGTTGTAGTGCCGCTGCTTGCCTGTACTGCTACACGCCACCTAGTGGTGTTCGTTGGGAAGGGAAAAACCAGTGAAATGGATAACGGCACTGCAGTTAGTCAAAAGATGAAGACAGGGACGAGGCTGCCTGTCCCACTACCTTTAACAAATGGCGGCAATGACTGGTGAGCAATTAATGGCAGTGCTGACCTAGGTCATTCACACAGCTGTGCTCAGGACTGCTTATGCCTCTGACTATAGTCCCAGTGATGATATGCTATGTACCCCCAAAGGGCTTGCTTAAGCTTCCCGGACTAGTGCCATGACGGTCTTGTGCAGTCTTGTTACCCTTTTTATGACAGTTGTGCAGTCAACACAGAATTAACCTATTGGCAGCCTCAATAGAATTATCTCGTTTGAGATAAGTGCAGTGTTTGACCTCAGTCAGCAGAACTCGTTGTGCTGTAAATTCTTGGAATGATTTGATGTCTCTCTGCTAGCAGAAAATATAGAAACTGACAGCCGAAGTCCCCTGTTACGGCCTCACACTGCCCCCTAGTGACAAGTGGCCATAAATACACGTCATAGCAGTACTAATTAGAAGCAAGGGAATGTAAGAAAGAAAAAAATAAAGCGCTAAAATAAATTGGCCTGGAGCACTTGCAAGCTTCTAAATAAATTGGCTGCTAAAGGGTTAAAGCAAGCCTAAAGTGAAAAATCTCACGTCAGGTTTTATAGGTACCTTGGTAGAAGGAAGGCTCTGGATAGCATAGAGCCTTCTCATTCTTCCAGCCGGCCATTCTGCGTTGTAGATATTTGACCTGCTAAGCCAATCAGCGGTGCTTAGTTCCCTTTAAAGTGGACCTAAAATCAAAACTTCCTCTCTGCTCTAAAACATAGGCACCAGCTTAACCCTCTGGGCGATACAATTATATCGCCCAGGAGGGGGCGCAGCACTATTTTTTAAAAAAATGTTTATTTTTTAAATCATGTGGCGAGCCCTGGGCTCGCTACATGATAGCCGCAGCGCAGCGGCATCCCCCCACCCACTCCGATCGCCTTCGGCGATCAGAGTAAGCAGGAAATCCCGTTCAGAACGGGATTTCCTGCTGGGCTTCCCCGGTCGCCATGGCGATGGGGCGGGATGAGTTCCGATCCACCCCTTAGCGCTGCCTTGCACTGATTGGCCAGGCTGCGCAAGGGGTCGGGGAGGGGGGGGGGCTGCACGGTAGGTAGCGGCAGATCGGCGGCGAGCGGCGGCGATCGGAAGTTACATGCAGGTAGCAAAGTGCTAGCTGCGTGTAACAAAAAAAAAATTATGCAAATCGGCCCACCAGGGCCTGAGAACTCCTCCTGCGCGACATACCCCGAGCTCAGCTCGGGATTATCGCCCAGGAGGTTAACCTCCCTGGCGGTTTATTTATTTTGCCAGGGAGGCTGAAATGGGGTTTTTTTTAAATAAAAAAAAAAATATTTCATGCAGCCAACTGAAAGTTGGCTGCATGAAAGCCCACTAGAGGGCGCTCCGGAAGCGTACTTTCGATCGCCTCCGGCAATCGAAAGTAACAAGATAGGCCGCAATGAGCGGCCTATCTTGTTTCGCTTTCCTCGTCGCCATGGCGACGAGCGGAGTGACGTCATGGACGTCAGTCGACGTCCTGACGTCAGAGCCGCCCGATCCAGCCCCTAGCGCCGGCCGGAACTGTTTGTTCCGGCTGCGCTGGGCTCGGGCGGCTGGGGGGTCCTTTTTCGCCGCTGCACGCGGCGGATCGCCGCGGAGCGGCGGCGATCGGGCAGCACACGCGGCTGGCAAAGTGCCGGCTGCGTGTGCTGCTTTTTGCAGAATGCAAATCGGCCCAGCAGGGCCTGAGCGGCGACCTCCGGCGGCATACCCCGAGCTCAGCTCGGGATTACCGCCAAGGAGGTTAATAACCTTTAAAGAAAAACATTTTTGTTACAGCTGATACAAATCCTGCAATCTGCAGTGTGTCTACTTCCTGCTTTCATTGAAAAAGACATAGGCTTCATCTCCTGTGTTTACAAAATAGCTGCTCTGCCGAGGCAGCCAGCTGACACAGCTGAGGGATCAAAGTTCAGTTGTGATTAGTCACAGATGAGGGGGATTAGACAGGCTAAACTCTCTAAATACACACAGGGTGCATTTCTCTGCTTCCCTTCTGTCCTGTGCAAGAGTTCAGGTCCACTTTAAGAAATTCACTGCTTTGTGTTGTTTGTTTAGCCACATCAGATTGTTCAGTTAAATCTATACACGGTACGTTTTTGTACCATGTAATCGAGCCGCTGATGGCTCGATTGATAATTTCTGACGTGTTCGATCACCCGCCGGATCGATTCCGCGCTCTATACCCGCGGGCGGGACAATGAAAGAAAACGAGAAGATGAGAAGCGCCCGCGGGGACGAGCGGGAATCGATCCAGGTGCCAGCGGGGACGTGCCGGAATCGATCCAGCGGCTCGATTGCACGGTACAAAACATACCGTTTGTTCCTAGAATTATCAGCAGCTGTGAATCAGAGCTGTGAGTTGCGTCATGGCTCTCTGCTCATAAGTAAACACTGAGGCTTAACCCTCTCAGTGCCCCCAGGAATGTGAAACCAAATGAAAATGAATTGTTTTCCCAAAAGTTTATCGTGCTGTGGCTAATGTTTTAGAGCTGAGAGGAAGTCCTGAGTTTAGTTTGTGGGTAAAATACTGTTCACTTTTTTGGGTGTGACTTTAATGAAGGCTGATTTGTGATTGGTTACAATAATTTGTGCATGGTTTGTGTATGCCTATTCTAAAGCAGGGGTGCATTCTGTTTTAGGACTGAGGACGCTCCTGTTCCTCGAGCTCCAGTGGATCCCCAGTGTGCCGTGATAGAAGAGGAGGATGCGGAAGTCATCTATATAGAGGACGACCCGTCGCCGTCTTCCGTGACCTTAATCGTGGAAACAGAAGAAGACCCGCAAGAGCTGCCCCAAGACTGTGCACCCCAAATCTCTCCGCATGAATTTCGGCAGTATGTGACCTCCCGCGTCTCTTCCAACGAGAGCTCTGAAGATGAAAGCTCGCACGTGGCCTTTGCCAGGAGTCTTATCCCTTACTTGGCACGAGTGCCGCCCAGCCACCAGGCCAGCCTGAGGACGGCACTGATGAACATTATATTTTGTTATATTGAGGACACACAAGGAGAGGCTTCGTCAGCTAGCCCAGATCTGCGGGAATTCGGCATCCACCGTGATCAGCCCCAAGCTCTCCTTTCTCTGCTCAGCGTAAAGAGTACATGACAATTAGGATGAGGGGTGTCCGACCGATGACATTTAGGTAATGAACATCAGGAACCGGGAGAGGAAAAAGGAAACAGGACACACCAGGAGACTCAGATAGTGCAGTATTTCCAGGCAATGAAATAGTGTGTGGAATAAATACTTACATACCTGGGTTGCTATTACATACCTGGGTTGCTATTAGGCAACCACAATATCAGGCAGGTGGAGAATTCTGTCTCCACACAGATTGGGTTTCCTCTTCAGGATAGGGTGTGATGCACTCCAGAAAAAGCATCTCTGCATAATTATCTCCTGGGACACCCCTGGGGGGTGTCCCCTGAGCTGGACGCTGTACTGTAAACCTGAGGAAGTGGGTAGGTCCTGCGAAACGCGTCGTCCTTTTCTATGTTACCCATTTTATACTACATTAGGACGCCTCATCCCATTTTGTGAATGTGACAAGTAGGGCTCAGGGTGGTGGTTCCTGTTCACCTTATGCGAATATGACGGAGCTGGTACCGCAGTGTTTGAACGCAGTTCTGAAGGTTCTTCAAGGCCAGTAGCTAGAGGCCTTCTTATGTAGCCTGTTAGGCCCACTCACTGGCTTCTTGTTTCTCCTGAAGACACGAGTCATATGATCCTGCTGCCAATGGATCTCAGAGCGTCACACAATAACCCGCTCACATCTTGAACCCCTCTCCAATTAGGTGCATTCTAAACCTTTTTTTTTTTTTTACCTCGTAATAGAAAAAAAAAGGCTAACAAATACTGTAAAACAAATCTTTATTTAGAGATTGCAGCTGTAAGATGCCAGTGGGTTGGGTAAACTTTACACACTGCTTGCAGCTCTGCCAGGAGGGAGGAGGGGCATGCAGGCCGCTAGAGCAATGCAGCCCACAGCGGAGAAAGAAAGATTGCCCACGCCTGCTCTAGTCTGTGGCACCTGTTGTCATGTTATAAGGCTTATCCCGATACGAATGTCACCCTTTATGTCATTCTTTTCTGATTTGCACTTATTTTTGTTCACAGATTAAACTAGTGATTTAGTAAAAGGTGTGATGTGTGCTTTTTATTTAATTATTTTTTTGCTTATACTTTATTTCTAATGAATGTGTGTATTAAAGGGAACCCGAGGTGAGAGAGAGATGTGGAGGATGCCATATTTATTTATTTTGCCTGGCAGCCCCTGCTGATCTATTTGGCTGCAGTAGTGTCTGAATCACACCAGAAACAAGCAGCAGCTAATCTTGTAAGATCTGACAATGTCAGAAACACCTGATCTGCTGCATGCTTGTTTAGGGTCTATGGCTGAAAGTATTAGAGGCAGAGGAACAGCAGGACAGCCAGGCAACTGGTATTGCTTAAAAGGAAATAAATATGGCACCCTCCATATACCTCTCACTTCAGTTGTCCTTTAACCTCTTGCCGACCACGTAAAGCCAATTGGCGTGAACGCAAGGGCAGCCCCAGGACTATTCCATACCAATTGGCATGAAGTCCTGGGGTGGGGTTTTGCTGGAAATCGCGCGCGCATCTCTGCTTGAATGACTGAACTCCGCTCCGCCATCAGCCTCCCAGCGGCAAGCGCCGCTAGGAGGCCGTTAGATGGCGAAACCGCCTTCTATTTACTCTGTACAGCGCTGCGATCTTCGGCTACGCTGTACTGGGGACGCCTGTGTGACACGGCTGTCCCTCTGGGCGGCAGAGAAGCGATCCGCTGTCATAGGCTGAGGCCTATGACAGCCGATCGCGCTGATTGGCTGACGGTGGGAAGGTGGGTTAAAAAAATAATAAAACCAAATGAACAGAGAAATGTATTGTAAAAGAAACAAATATTTTGTAAAAAAAATAAACTTTGGGGGAACAATCACAGCCCACCAACAGAAAGCTCTGTTGGGCCGAAATGGGGGGGGGGGGGGGGGATCACTTGTGTGCTAATTTGTATGGCCCTGCAGCTAGCCCTTAAAGCTGCAGTGGCTTAATTTGAAAAAATTGCCTGGTCACTGGGGGGTTTAAGCCCATGGTCCTTAAAGCAGCTCCTGGCTTCAAATAGCTGCAAGGGCTGCCATTGTTCAGAAGCTCAGCCCCCTGCTATTTTACAACTGGCATTATCCAGGCTAGGTGTGAAATTCTTCAACTGTAACTGATGTTTTCTGTTTGAAGTACAGTGGGGGTTTGTTTGTCGTCAATTAAGTCTAATGAGGTGATTTCTTATCTGCCTTCCACCATCTCCTGCTCAGCTTACGGACGGACAAAGTGGCTATTTTAACCCTTAGATGTAGAAAAATGAGGTAAAATGAAAGTTGTTTTTTTTTTTTATAATAAACCACATTTTTAAAATGCATTTTTAATTTGCTATAGAGCTGCCCTGGGTGTTAAAAATGATGCTCGGTTCACTTTAAGTGGTTAAGGGGCCAGAGCCTTGTGGTCTGTAATCGGTTAAAGTGAAGCTGAGGTGGTGAGACTCACTCCAGGTTAGATGCAAACCTATTTAGAGGGAAGGCTCTGGGTGCAATACAGGTCCTTGGTCCTCCTACCTCCTCAGCGCCTCTCGGGCAGTTTTCGGACTTACTTGCATCCCCAAGAAGTTTAGAAGACGAGCACAACCGTACTGCGCATGCGTGAGTCCAGGCTTATTCATGTGCAGGAAGGATACGCCCCTCTTCAGAAGCAGACAGGAATACGAGTAGATCTGAAGGCTGCCTGAGGAGTGCACAAGACGAACGATGGATGGACATAGGACTAGGCTCTATAGTATCCCTCCAAATAGGTATGTAAGAGGGCTAGTAATTTGGGACAGGGTACGAAGAGGGTAGTTTTAACAGCTAGGATTGGAAGATGAGGTTTAGGCATCTGGATGGCGAAGGGAATCTATTAAAGTGAACTCGAGGTGAGCGTGACCTGCCGTCCTCCCATGGTCTGCCGCTCAGCCGCAATCAGCCCTGGTAACTGGCTCAGACGCGTTCAGTTTGGATCTTCTGCACATGCCCAGGAGGTCTGCACGTGCGCAGAAGACCCAGACTGGACCCGACTGAGCCAGTTACCGGAACCGATTGCGGCTGAACGGCAGACCGCGGGAGGACGGCGAAGGACTCGCACGTGTTTATGGGGGTTGAGGAAGCCCTGGGTAAGTATCTTTTTTTGTGTTTAATGATCCCTGGTGCACTTTTACTGAGAGGGATATGGATGTTTCCTTTTAAACAATACCAGTTGCCTCTCAGTCCTGCTGATCTCTTTGGCTGCAGTAGAGTCTAAATCACACACCTGAAACAAGCAGGGCTGTGGAGTCGGAGTCGAGTCGGGGCAATTTTGGGTACCCGGAGTTGGAGTCGGAGTCGTTGATTTCATAAACTGGGGAGTCTGAGTCGGATGATGTACAAAATCCGCAGCCCTGTTAAGTATTAGGCTAAGGAGTCGGAGCCATTTTGGGTACCCGGAGTCGGAGTCGGAGTTGTGGTTTCATAAACTGAGGAGTTGGAGTCAGAAGATTTTTGTCCGACAGCTAATCCAGTCTGACTTCAGTCAGAGCACCTGATCTGCATGCTTGTTGAGGGGCTGTGGCTAAAAGTATTAGCGACACAGGATCAGCAGGAGAGTCAGGCAACCGGTATTATTTTAAGAGGGAAAAAATCCATATCCCTCTTAGTTTAGGTTGCCTTTAAGGGGGGAGGTGCTGATAGAACTGGCTCAATGCTCACAGAGGCTTACAAATCTATCAGCTGATCAAACTGATCATGTGCTTCTCAACGAGTTCTCCAAGGCTGGGCCATCTCTAGTGTGGAGTAGAAACAGAAAAAGATAGAGGCAATCAGGGTGCAGGGAAGATGGGTGAGTGTGCTAGAAGTTGCTGTATTCTAGATCATTGGGTCCAGACCCGAGCGCTTTAATTACAGCACAGGTAGATTTGGGCGCAGCCGCCGCCACCATAGGCTGTAATAGGAATTACAGCCATAGCAGCGCACACATAGTAACTTCGGCGACGTCAGAAGACAGCTGAAGTTACTTTTAAAACACAATAATTCGGCTTCCAGCAACTGCTGGAAGCCGAATTATTTCATTCCCCACCATCCATGGCGGCCTGGAGGGGGGGATAATATTTAGCACGGCCGGGAACTTGTGCAGCAGCAGGATCAGCCATGTACTGGCTGTATCCTGCGCCCAAGTCTCCTGGCGCCGATTTTATATGTATCCTCCAGACCTGTTACTACTGAAGCGGCATGTAAGGTTGCATAACCATGTGTGAGAAGAACCAGGACTCCTGACCCACGATTTGCATTTGTAATCTTGGGATTGGGGCCTACGGAATGAATAGTGGAGTATAAACTTATTTGCCAGGGACTGCTTTCCATCATTTACATTAGTAGGGGAAGCCTCTGAATATTCTAGAGGTTACTCTAGTTTTCCCGCCACTTTTGAGCAGGGACCCTCTGAACAATATTCAGCATTAATGTTACGTATTGCTCATGGCCACATTGCGCAGGTGCAAAGCACAGCCTGTGCAGTAGCACGGAGACGCTCATGGTTTTTGTTTCTCCATGTAGGAGTTTCTCCGTCCTACTGCACAGGCATCAACGCACTAGCGCCTGCACTTGTACGTGGAGGGGAGTGCGGCCGCGATGATAAAGAGGGCTCTGGCTAGGTGTACATGTGATTAAAGTGGTCTGAAACTCTGACATAACATTAAATAAAAATGTGTATTTCTACTTTTTATTACTCAGTTATCATATTTGCTTTTGTGCATATGTAATATTGTCTGTCTACAAATTACAAGTTTCCAAAGTGTAGTTTTGCCCTGAAAGTCGCTATTGCATTTTATTCAAACTGCTTTTTATTATATATTAAAATCTTCTAGTGAGTTGTTCTGAACTGTGTGTGGGCCTGAAGCAGAGACAGCTTCTCTTACTTGTTAGACACACATGTATCAACATTGAAATGTAAACAAAGATACTGTTATCTCCAGTTTGGATGTGGTTTGAAGCTGAATAGCAGGACAAAGTGCTTTGTTTAACCATTTCAGTGATGATCTGCTAAAAAAAATTTTTGGGAATCTTTTAGAGCTAAGTAGAAATGCTGGCTTTCACACCACATTAAGGCGCCGGGAAATTTGGGCGCAAAGTAAATCAGAAAACTGCTGACCCAACTTTCGCAAAAGTTGCGGCGGCGTTCATTATTATTCCCCCTCCAGGCTGCCATGGATAGTGGGGTAAGATGTCATTTGGCCGCCAACTATTGCTGGCGGCCGAGTTACACAGTTTTTATAGTAATTTGTGCTCTGTCTTTTGAGTGCCTATAGTGGCGCTTAGTGCACCCAAATTTCCTGCACCATTTTTGCAGTCTCCCTTGGCTAGTAACAGGGGTTGTGGAGCATTGGGTAAGTCTCTGGATGATCTAGAGGTAAGTATCTTAAAGAGGACCTTCAGAGTAAATCCTAAAATCCAGCACCCTGCAAGTAAAAGGAAGTTATATTTACCAGAGAAGCCTTGTCCCGCGATGCCGTCCCGAAGTCCCCGCATCACCCGACTTCCCGCACCTGGCCCCGCCTCCTCTCTCTCTCTCTCTCTCTCTCTCTCCCCGGAGAAAAACGCCAAGCTATTTACTGTAGTAAATAGCTTGGAGTTTTTCTCTGCGAAGGCATCACGGGACAAGACTTCTTGGGTAACTATAGCTTTCTTTTACTTGAAGGCTGCTGGATTTTAGGTTTTACTCTGGATGTCTTCTTTAAGTGTTATTTTTTTTAATATAGGATTAAAGCCCCATTTACACTTAATCAGCTGGTTCGCGTTTTTTTTCTTCTCCATAGCAGTGCATTGTGAAAAAGATTTCAGTTAAAACGCGTTAAAGAAAACCTGAACTGAAAATTAAAAGTCAAAATAAGCATACACAAGTCATACTTACCTCCTGTGTAGTCTACTCCTCAATCTCTTTTTCCTCTCCTGCGTCCTGTTTGACCACTGTGATCAATGGAATTCTCCGTCCTCCATTTTGAAAATGGCCATTACCCCATAACAGCTTTCTGGTCAACACACAGTTAAACTGTAACATCGCACACTTGAGCCATAGGGAAACATGGACACATCAGTTCTCCTCCCAGCTGTAACTGACAGCAACTGATATATAACTGAGAGCAACTGATATATTTCAGTTCTGACAAAATGTTGTCAGAACTGGAGGGATCACTGTAAGAAGAAAATGGTGAGCTTCTGAGAGGAACTGATGGCAAGGTAACTATGTAATGTTCATTTGAAGTTATCTCGAGTGTTTATTTTAAATAATTTTACTCAGTACAGGTTCTCTTTAAGTGTGAACTGTGCCATAGGAAAACATAAGCATCAGTTATCCTTTCAGTTATAACTGAGAGCAACTGATTAATAAGTGTAAACGGGGCCTAAAGGTGTGCTTTTTACTGCGCCAAGAGGCAGGGAACAGAAGCGGCCCAGTGCATTATGGGGTCATCCCTGTGTCCTAGCGTATGTCTGCTGCTATGTGAGGGGTGTGTACAGGAAAGAACGCTCCACAGCCATCTGTCATCTGTTCTTATAATCTACAGCATAGGATGCCTTCAAAAATCTGTGCATAGATTACTAAGATATTATATGATCTGTTAAAATGTCATGTACAAGTAATTTACGCTGTAATTTTGTATGTGCTTGTGACCTTTGTATTCATTTTGTTACACTTTTAACTTTCATTTTTCAACCCTGATTACTTTTTTGTTTTTACATTTTTAGTTGACGCTGTGGTTCCTGAACAGGAAAACCATCAATCAAACAACGATGGGGATATACAAATAGTAGAAATAGACCAGAACGAGGAAAGCTTGGGGATGACGACCGAGGAGAAGGAACACAAGGACTACATCAGATCCCTCTTTGAGATTGTATTGCTAATGGGCAAGCAGAACGTATCGTTGGAGGGTCGTACTTGTAAAGTCCCTGAAGATGTTTATACTCCCGACAACTTCCAGGCTCTTCTCGAGTATCGCATAAATTCTGGGGACGACGTCCTCAGGAGGAGGTTTGAGATGCTTGCCGTGAACCAGCAGTACTGCTCTGAACTCCAACAGCAGCAGATCCTGATCATATGCGAGAGTTGCATAAGAGAAGACGTGCTGAAGGACGTGTGGAACTCCCAGTTCTTCTCCATCGTTGCTGAAGACGCCATCGATATGGCAGGAGTGGAACATGCTCCCATCTTCCTACGGTATCTTGACGATGCTTACAGCTTGCGGGAAGAATTTGTTGGATTTTTCCCTTGCGAGGCCGACGCCGAAGTCTTAGCCGCTGACTTATTATCGACTCTTACCGATAAATGGGCTTTGAATATGGAATACTGTCGTGGACAGTCTTACGTTGTCTCCAGCAAACTTTCTTCTAAAATGAAGGTTGTAGGTTCTCATTTGCAACAAAAGTTCCCACAAGCGACTTGTACGCTCAGTTCTTCTTGTGCCTTGAACATTTGGTTGGCAAAGTCAACGCCGGTGTCCAGCGTCTCGGTGGCATTGGGAATCTTGGAGGATGTTTATTTATTTTTTAAAAACTCCCCAGCCTTGCTGGAAGACCTGAGAAGTACAATCACCACACTCTTTGAGGACAATGCTGAGAAGGGTTCTGAACTTAAAGAAATCTTAAATTCTGAATGGACAAGCAGACACGATACTTTTGACGTTGTAGTAACTCTTATTCATTCATTCATTCTTTGCTTAGACAAAGCGGCCAGCGATCCTGTCTTGGATGGCAAGATAAGCAGTCGTGCATTCATTCTTTCAAGTGCCTTGACCGATTTCGACTTTTTGGTTACCGTTGTAATACTGAAAAATGCCCTCTCTTTCACTAGAGCTTTCGGCAAGAATTTGCAAGGGTTTACATCTGATGTTTTCTCTGCTGCCAATAGTCTGACAGCGGTGCTGCATGCTTTGAATGAGGTCATGGAAAACAATGAAGTTTACCACGAGTTCTGGTTTGAGGAGGCCACCACGTTAGCTGCCAAATTAGAAATTCCAGTAAAGATCCCAGGTAGGTTCCGAAGAATGCACTTTGCCAACTTTCCACATGACCTAACACCCGAAACCTTCTATAGAGAGGCTCTTAGTGTACCCACAGTCCAACATGTCATTCAAGGCTTAAAGGACATCTTTTCAGAAGAGCATTTGAAGTCCCTCAAGTGTTTGTCCTTGGTTCCCTCTGTGATGGGGCAACTAAAATTCAGCGCCAACGAAGAACATAACACCGATTTGTACAAATGTGACCTTCCGAACCCAGACACTCTTACTGCGGAACTTCACTGCTGGCGGGTTAAATGGAAACACCGTGGTAAGGATGTTGACCTGCCAACCAACATATTTGACTCCCTCCAGATGCCCGATATAAAGTTTTTTCCAAATGTTCAGGCCCTTCTCAAAGTTTTATGTGTTTTGCCTGTTATCAAAAGTGAAAGCGAGAAGTTTGAGACAAGCAGGAGACGTTTGCGATACTACCTAGAAAACACGCCGGCGGACCAGCGCTCGTGCCACCTGGCATTTCTGAATGTAAATTTTGACGCAAAACATGACTTGGACTTAATGGTGGACACCTATGTGAAGATGGAAGAGAATAAAAACAAAGTTGATTCCAACTCACCGGGTTCAGACATGGTCCAGGAAGTTTGATGTCAGCACAAATATATATTTTTGGGGGGTTACTTTTTTTTTTATACGTTCTTTTTGTACCTTGTTTTGATTTGTTGCGGATGTTCTGGCTTTAAAGCAAACCTGACATAAAAAACAAAAACCTGTTTTTACTTTGATGGCTAGCTGACCCAGAAATATCTTTTCGTAGATGTTTCTAAATGTTTAAAGTAGATCTTTACTATTAAAAGTGACACTTGATGAAATATGTAATCCTATCCACTCACAAAATAACGTCCGACTAAGTTGGTAAATTTCGGAGGAGACTTCTTAAGATAGGCATACACGGGTCGATGTATGGGCAGATTGATCATGAGATAGATCCCTCTCTGAATTAAAAATGATTAGGTAGAGATCTGTTTCCTGTCCATATATACGGCACAACGATTTCCAATAGATTTCAGCATGAAGTCTATCAGAAATCTGCCTAGCACCGCCGCCTGCCCAGGGCAGAGGAGTTGAAGCAATTTTGGGTATTCTGAGTCGGTGGTTTCAATAAACTGAGGAGTCAGATGATATTTGTACCGACTCCACAGCCCTGCACCTGCCTGCCCCTCCCCCAGGTGTAAAAGTGTTTCTCCCCCCCCCCCCCCCCCCCCCCCCAGGGCTCATGCTCAGTAAAATTTCACCTGTCCCCAACCGTGACTCCCAGCCTTCTCTGGTGTTACCTAGTGATACCAGGCACATGTAGTGATGTCACACAAGCACCCGTGTTATGTGGTACAGACGGTAAACACCGGAGGAGGCCCTTGGGGTCAGGCTGGCAGGAAGGTGAAACTTTTACACTGCGCACTAGAACAAGGTAGAGGGGGGGGCACACTTGATCAAGCCCTTGTGACCAATATTTTCCAGCATGTCCAATCTACCCTTTCAGCTGGAAATCGATCAAAAGATTGATCGTGAGGCATAAATTCTGTTCCAAATTGCTAAAATTATCAAATTGGAAGGTCAATCAGGCTGCAGTATCGAGTAGGGTATGGCAGCTACATAACTACCGGAGGATGATTATAATAATGGGGGCGTGGCCTGACGGTCTTTACTGCTAGTTTCCCATGGGTGTGCCTACCTCAGCCTGCACCGCTTCGGATGACCTCATTCTCCCACAATGCTTCTGTGAGGCAAACCTTTGAGCTGCCTAATACAAGCTTCAGCAGTGCTTTCACACATGCATGTCATGTCTGTTGGGAAAAGAATGTAGCTAGTATACAGTGCGATAGGAAAACAGAACATGCGACTTGGAATGGTCTGCCATTTAATGGTATAATATCTTCCTCAGATGTGATCATTCTATCATATGTTTACCATCACATTGTACAGAAAACCACGTGGTATGTGGAGAAAATCAATGTGAAACGATTGTATTTGTCGACTGGAATACAGAATTTCGTCTGTGATAATGTTGGATTTTACGATGGTGGCTGAAGAGAGAGGTTGTACCCTAATCGACCCGTTAATGGGAACAATTGATAATTACCTTCTGTTCACTTACGATGCCGTAAATCTAATTGAACGATCGCATCTGAGGAGACTATTGTATCGTTAATGTGCACCTTTAAAGTGAATGGGAACCGCATTTTTAATAAAATGAAGCAAATACTTACCTAAGGAGAGGGAAGGCTCTGGGTCGTATAGAGCCTTCTGTCTCCTCTCTCGGTGCTCTCTATCCTGTGCTGGCTCCCCCCATTTCACTTCCCCACCGAAAGGGTATTTGGAAGTCTTCGGGAGCCATGTCCTCCTGAAGACGTGCGGCTCCATACTGCACACACGTGAGCGTGCAAGAGAGCGTGCTTGCGCAGGTGCAGTACAGGGCCGCCCTTCTTTAGGAGCACTCGGGCTCCCTGAAGACTTCTGAAGCCTCCTTCGGCCGGGTAAAGCAGTATTTGACTAATTTAGTCAAATACTGCTACCGGGGCGAGCCAGCACCGGAACGAGGGGACCAGGAGAGGAGTGGGAAGGCTCTATAGGACCCAGAGCCTTCCCTCTCCTTGGGTAAGTATCTGTCTCATTTGTTTAAATGCGGTTCCCATTCACCTTAAAGCAAGCCTGAAAACAACCTCATGGTATAATGACTTGTATGTGTAGTACAGATAAAGAATAGAACATTAGTAGCAAAGAAAAGTCTCATTTTTTTCAGTCACAGCTTTTTTTTTTTTTTATAACATTACATAATTCTGTTGTAATTTAAAAACCACTCTCTGTCTTTTAAGCTATAACACAAAGCAGAAATAATGACCCGTTGAACTTCCCTGCAGTAAAACCTTATCTAAATCTATCTCTCACTGTTTCTTGGCTATTTAAGTGCCCCAGAAAACAGGACTGCATCCCACCCAGTGGGTTGAAGAGCTCAGGAAAGCTCTTTTGCATAGATAACTGAAATTTATCTTAACTGTTCCTGTATTGTAAAACAGTATGAGACTTTTATTATGCTACTAATGATCTATTTCTTAGCTGTACTACACATAAAATTCATTCTCTTAAGTTTATTTTCACTGCAGGTTTGCTTTGTCTTGTTCACACTTTCTGATGCAAACTATACATCTTTGTGTGCGTTTCAAGTGTTCATGGTTGCAATACAAGAGCGCTGGTAACGTGCGCATCATCGGCTGAGGTAGTCAGTGAAATACCAATAATGCTGCTTAACCTTGCATGGATTGTTTTCAGCAGGGAGTACAGCTGGTTCCTGCTGCATTCACTCAGTGTAACATTTGCATGCCAGCTGAAGTCATTTGCATCTTGTTGACTATCTGCTCATTCAATAAACTTACAATTCTCATTCCATGTGTTAAAGAGGAACTTCAACCTAAACAAACATGCTGTCATTAAGTTACATTAGCTATATTAATTAAAATAGATAGGTAATATAATCTCTTACCCACCCTGTTTTAAAAGAACAGGCAAATGTTTGTTTTTTCATGGGGGCAGCCATCTTTTTGGTTGAAAGGAGGTGACATGGAGCATGAGACACAGTTCCAACTGTCCTGTGTCCTGATCACCCCTCCCAGCTGCACGCGCTAGGCTTCAAATTCAACATTTAAAAAAAAATTTGCACCAAAACCGCAGAAGGAGAACAACAACATCAGAAATCCCATCATGCTTTGCACAGCACCACGGGAAAAATGCCCGCGCAGTTTTCTTCTGTACAACTAAAAATGAGGCTTGGGTAAGAAAAACAAAATTCTGATGCTGTGAAATTGTTAAAGAAACACCAAGTCTCTTCAGTGCTGCTGAGTAGATTTTTAGCCTGGAGGTTCACTTAAATGTAGCACACTGCAATGCTTATCAGAGGCGTGGAGCTTTAAATGTGCATCATTGTAAGCAGCAAAAGAAAGACCGCACACTGCCTTCCTGTCCGGAGGAGCACTCGGGTGACAGTGCTTCTGGTTGAAACCTCTCCACTGCCCGTGTGGCTGGTAAAACGCGCACACACCTTCCCCTCCACATCATCTCCCCACATAGCAGAGTAGCGCAGTGTAATATTTTCCTGCTCCAGCAATGCATTGGGTCTTCTGTTCTTCCTGGAAATCACATGTTTTAAAGCGGATCCAAGATGAAAAACTAACTATAACAAGTAACTTGTCTATACTGTATATCTTATCCAAAGTTTAGATAGTTTACACAGCAAATCTAGCTACAAACAGCTTCAACAGTTTGATTATTTATTCCTGTGATACAATGACAGCAGCCATGTTTTGTTTGTCACATTACACACAGGCAAGCTGATATCATCTCCAGCCCTCCGTCTGTGACAAATTCAGTCCCCTCTCCTCCCCCTACTTCCCCTCTGCCTCTGAAATCTATGGCTAGTAACCTCCTCCTGCCCAGACTGAGCTCCCATAAGCCCTTGCCACAGTGCCAATGCACTCAGGAGAAGCTGTGGGCGTGGCTTGCTTCGTTTATAAGGAATTAGAGTATTAAAACAAAACCAAAAAGTTTGGCTTGAGGAATGCCCTATAAACTATATGTAAGGAACACAATTATGCAATGAGTAAAAGTTTATCTCGGATCCACTTTAAGCTGCATACTTTCTTCTTTTGATCACATGACATGCATCAGGAGCCAGAGGTATGCAGCATAAAGCATGTGGCTGTCAGGAAGATCAGTGGAGTCCTGAAGCAGCACTGGAGCAGCTAAATGCTAAACTGCTCTACTGGGCTACTCAGAAGGGGGGTGGAGCTGGGCCCCCCATGGTCGCTATGGTTACACTACTTAGTTTGAGACTTCTATAAATGTTAAATCCTGATACAAAATTGGGCCCACGACTTAGACTGTTTTAGATTTTGGCCCCTTCCATGATTGAGTTTGACACCTCTGCTGTAAGAACACCTCTGAAGTAAGGTTAAAAAAAATTATACTGTTGGTCGAATATGACATAGCAACACCTGAATGCTTCCAACTGCCGCTGTTCAGCACCGAACAAGCAGGTCAGGAGAAGTTCACTGGCTTTTGAGCACGTTGCGTTTCACATGACTCCGATACTTCCTCCTTCCAAACTGGAACGGTTCACATATCCTCGTAGAGACCACCATTCCATTGCTGCACCCAGCTTCATCTCCTGGCTGTGCTCCTAGCTGTGGACTCGCACAATCAGACTTGGCATGTGAATAAGGTCTGGGCATGCTCAATAGAAGGAAAGCCACTCCACAGCTTTTTTTTCTTCCGTGCATAACAGCTTGCCTCTCCCAGGCATGCTCAGACCTTATTCGCACATGCCCAGTCCAGAGGCACTTGTCCACAGCCGCACTCATAACCAGAAGAAACAGATTTGACTGGTGCGAGCTGGATAGGTATAAAGGGAGCCTGCGCTGGAACAGTGGTCTGTAATTTTTTTTCCATTTAGTTTACTCCAGCTGTACTTTTATTTTTCTGGAAAAAAATAACCATTTTCTCAGAATATACAATATATGCATTGCAAAGATTTTAGCAAACAGTTTAAGGCCAACGTCAGATACTCTTTTTAATGCATGTATTAGTAATGCAATTTGTATATTTTTTTTTTTTACTTGTTTTTCCAATTAAAACTGTAAATCAGCTTTTGATCTCATCACTACAGACTATCAGCTGCTGCTGCTCACCTCCCCTGCCTTCCCTTAGTACTTAGTATAGAAAGAAGGGGACTGTATCTCTGTGATAGCCTGTGGTTTAAGGCAGTCATCCCTTTATCAAGCTTGCTGTTTCAGGCAGTCAGCCCTTTATCAAGCCCACTGTTTCAGGCAGTCCGCCTTTTATCAGGCTGAACAGCCCCTGAACTTCAAAAGATGACACTAATTATGGTATAGAAACACAGGTTTTTATTAGAAGCAACTCGTTTCATGGGCTAAACCCACCTCTTCAGGCCAAATTTTCATTCCAAGACAATAGTGCAGCTGAGTTTAGAGTGCCTACAGAGCTGCGCTTAGGAGGAGCAGTAAGAAACAATCACTCTGTGGTGCTAGTTAGCAGGAAGCACACGATGGGGACAACTATCGGTAAAAAAACATTGGCACGGGCCGTAAATCTGCAGCTCAGAGCAGTAACCCCAAGCCTGACTCGTGGTAGCTGCTGGGAGCTATATACAGAGCCTGCGGGCATCTGTAACTCTCCTCCTCCAGGATCCAGACACTGGCAGCTATCGTCCTTCCAGTCCTCGGAGGCTCTCGATCCCTCGGGTGAGATTGCTGTTCGTCACATGATGCCGGACTATAGGGGTAGAGCCCCACGTGATGCCTCACTATAGGGGTAGAGCTCCACCCAGTGGACAATGGGAGAATTGCAGTGTTGGATCCAGGGGAGCTGCTGCAAATCTCTCTGCGGTGTGATTTTTTTTTTTCTTGCTTTTAGGGTCTGAAAGCTTGAGAAAAAAATTGCACGGCTTTTAGACGCTATAATCCAGGAGTAATCAATCCTACTGCCAGAGAGGTTAAAATACATACATATAAAATGTACTATAAATTAAAAAACATTTCTACATCGCTGTCATTTGCATTGGTAGTGGTTCTGTTGAAAGGCTAGTGAATTAGTTTGCGCTCTGTCGGTCACATTCAAAGAAAAAATGGCTTTTAAACTTGTATAAGCAGGTACAGAGGACAGAGGGGGACACTGAAGGCACAGGGGGGCACAGAGGAGGTACAGGGGACAGAGATGGCACAATGTTCCAACTTAAGAACAGATTCAGGTTAAGAACGAACCTACAGTCCCCTATCTCGTTCGTTAACCCGGGGACTACCTTTATATACTTATACACCCATTCCGCAAGGTCTGTTTATTATATCCAAAACATGAATACACGTTCTATTTTAAGTCACAAATGCCAAAACATATAAATGTTACAAGTTTATAGAGCTTATTTTTTGATAGACTGATGTCAGATATATTATTAGTAAGGTTCCTCGACTGAAGCACCTCCACATACTTATGGGAAGAGAAGCAGAAGGCAGGAACACAATAGCATAATAGATATATATCAATTGGAACATGACTATAAACACCTACTCTGCTCTTTGTTTTATTTTTCACTGCTCAGTCTTCTTGTTATCAGCTATGATAAAAAAAAAAAATCTCCAACTGAACATTCAGTCTGGCTTTGCCTGGTAATGATTATAGCTGAGTCAGTCTTCTGTGATGTCTTTTCAAGCCCCAGCCTGCCCCCTTGTGGGCTTTGCTTTCCTGCTATGTATCCTCGTAGCAGGAAAGCAGAGCCACGAGGGGCCAGTGCACACCAAAAACCTCTAGCAGATCTGCAGAACGCTAGAAGTTTTTGAAGCAGACTTCAGAGCGATTCTAGGCATGGTTAGAGTCGTTTTCTAAACATGCCTAGCGTTTTGTGGAGCGTTTTGTTGAGCAGATTACAAATATTGTTACAGTAAATCTGTTACTGAACAGCTTCTATAACAAAAACGCCTGGAAAACCGCTCTGATCTAGTGTTTTTCAGAGCCGTTTTCCACTTTCCTATACTTTAACATTGAGGCAGAAACGCCTCAGAAATCTAAAAAATGCTGCAGCAACCGAGTTTGCGTTCATGGAAAAAACGACCTGCTCTGGTGTGCATCCTCCCATTCACTTTCATTAGCCAAGCGGTTTTCCCCCTGCAAGTATTTTAAAAAACGCTTCAGAACCACTCTAGTGTGCACCAGCCCTCAGCTATAATCATTATGGGGCAAAGCCAGACTGGATGCTCAGTTGGAGATTTTATCATAGCTGATAACACGAAGACTGAGCAGTGAAAAATGAAACAGAGAGCAGAGTAGGTGTTTACGGTCATGTGTTCCCATTGATATATATGGTAAAATACATGATGGTGCTTCGTCTCTGGGTCTCATTAACGCAACACTATGGATCTACATATTTTTTCCGATTGAGATAGGAATTGTTTTGGGAAGTGCTGCTAAATACTGGTGTATACATTTCACTGGCAACCTCTTTGTTTACTGTTATCAAAATACTTTTAAACTTTACTGACACCAAAACTGAAGGCAGACTGAGCCATGAGGAGAGGGGAAATTCCCCTCACACTTCATCAGTTAACCCTGTGTGTAACTCTGTGTGTGAGAGAGAGAGAAAGCTCACAGCTTTTGTCACAGCTTTTCATACTGTGTTTGCATCCTGAGAAAGATACTTTGTAGTCTGATATGCAACACTGGCTGTGCATTGAAGCAGACACCCCTTCCGCAATTGATTTGTCCCAATATAGCTAAATCCTACCCTCAATAAATTACTGCTTTTGCCTCTGATATTTAACATGAAAATTAGGAAAATGTTTACACAGCTACTTAGACATTATTTGTACATTGTCATTTTAGAACACTTGGGCATTGATAGTATTCCTTTAGGTCTACTAGTATAACATGAAAGGAAACCTGTAAGGAGGAAAAAGCGTTTCACTTACCTGGGGCTTCTACTGACCCCCTACAGACATCCTGCGCCAGCGCTGTCCTTGGACGATCCTCCTGTCCTCTGCCGCAGCTTACTTTCACTTTCTCAGTCGGTGGGCCACTGCACCTGCCCGGCCCCGGCCGCATGCGAACTCGCTCCCGCTTGTGTTGCCGGGAGCATCCTGTGCAGGCACAGTATGAGGTTTTCTTGTACTGTGCCTGCGCAATACTGTGCCTGCGCAGTACGCTCTCGGCGATGTGAGTGGGGACGGCGGTAAAGAAAGTGAGCGGCGGTGGGGACCGGAGGATCATTTTGTTCCGGCGTGGGCACAGGACGTCTGGGGGCCGGTAGAAGCCCCAGGTAAGTTGTTTATTTTTTTTTCCCTCTCAGGTTTCCTTTAAAGTAAACTCTTTTTAAAGGAAAAAAAATGGATACTCACCTCAGGAGGGGGAAGTCTCTGGATCCTAAAGAGGCTTCCCCTGTCTGCCTCCATCAGGTCGTTCCTGTGCTGGAACCCCTGAAGAGTGTCCTCCCTGTGCATGCTCACTAGCACCATCCCACTTTAGCCCCAGCAGAACTAGCAGCGTTGATTGGGTCCTTGCTTCTGCGCGGTAGTAGGCTATATCCACCGGAGCCCGAGCAGGATGGCGATAGTGCGCCTGCATGAGCTGTCGACAAGCTTTATTTTGGGGGTTCCCAGAGCTGGAACAGGGTTGTGGAGGAGGATGGGGGGAAGCCTTTTTAGGATCCAGAGGCTTCCCCCTTCCCGAGGTAAGTATCCCTTAGGACTGGGGTGTCAAACTTAATTGTGTAAGAGGCCAGAATCTAGAACATATTCTAAGTTGAGGCCCACATTTTTAAGATTTAACATTTATTGTCTGAAACTAAGTGGAGTAATAAATGGCACCATTGAGGGCTAGCTCCTCCCCCTTCTGCAGAGTAGTGTAGTGGAGCAGTAATATTTTCCTACTCCGGCGCTCCTTTGGGACTTCTCTGATCTTCCTGACAACCACACGCTCTGTGCTGCTTACCTCTGGCTCTTGAATGCATGTCGCATGATTGGAAGCTGCAGGTATGGAAGCACAAAGGGTGGGGCTGTCGGAAATAACAGAAGAGACTGACGCATCGCTGGAGCAGATAAATGTTACATTGCTCCGCTGCGCTACTCTGCAATATGGGGGGGAAAGGGGTGTGTGTGATTTACCTGCCACACAAGTGGGTTTGGATCCCAGAAGGGGGGGGCATAATGGGACGTTATTGTCCTGCGTTATAAAGTCATAACGCCGGTTAACGCACTGTAATGTTAAGCCTATGCGACGTTCACAGTGTGACGTTAAAGAGGACCTCCATACTAAATACAAAAATTCGGCAGCCTGCAAGACAAACAGTTATATTTACCTGAGAAGCCTTGTCACGCGATGGCTTCCTCCCAAAGTCCCTACATCACTTTGTATTTATTATGCAGTCTACAACCTGAACCTGCATTGCAAGCATTCTAACATAATCATAAATGTGTCTGCTGTAAAGAATCTTATCTCAGTCAGCCTGGCTCTTTTCTCCTACATCACCAGGGAGCTAAAAAAAAAAAAAAACCTTCCCTTCACCTCCCACATTCCTGCTCCTTGCTGATTGGCTGAGGGCAGTTCAATGCGACGCAAAACGCAAAAAAAAAAAAGAATAAATATGGCAGCCTCCATATCCCTCTCACGTTAGTTGTCCTTTAATGTTTATGGTAAATAGACAGGCTGTGCTTGTTAGTTCTGGCTATTCTGAGAGCCACCTTGATGATCAGTAGCTGGAAATGTACGACAATGGCTACGAATTAGTCCTGACAGGAGATGGGCGTCTGCCTGCACATTGTCAGATTTCAGGATTTTGTTTGTTTCCTCGTTGTTTTATGGATTGTGTGACCTTGTTAATATTGATATTCTTTGTATTTTGCTACGTGACTTAAAAGTAAGGTAGAATAGGATGCACAAATTTAGTGTCATGTTTGTATTTTTATACTGCAAATTACTGTTTTGGTAAAACAGTGAAAAATAAAACCTTTTTATTTAAGGAGACTCTGTAACTAAATGTTCAGCCTTATTTCTTCTATCCTTTAAGTTCCTATACCTGTTGTAATGTGGTCTGGATTACTGCAGCCTTTCCTAGTTGCACTGTCTCTGTAATATATCTAACCTTCTTTTCTTTGTCACGCTTTGTCGACCTAGGGAGGAATGTGCTGCCTCTGCTGTGATAGGGAGAAGTTATGCACGCCCCCTGCATGTCCCCTCCAGGCTCTGTGTGCTTTGTTTACTCCTCACAGACAGAGCTATATATATATATATATATATATATATATATACACACACATACACATACATCACTTCCTGGTTAGCAGCCATGTTTTTTGTTTGTAAACACTGCCTAAAACTGGTGATTAAAAGCCGGGATCGCGGCGGGGAGCTGCGGAAACGGCAAAGAGAGGGTCCCAGGAGAACATAATGAATAGAATGGTATGCTATTTATTGTAAGAATTTGAGAGTACAGATTCTCTTTAAGAAATGGAGAAATTACATATTTTTTATGTCTACTAGAATGAAACAACTCTTTCCCTCGAAGAAGGTAAAAATGGCGCAGCTGTAGACGGCAATGTTAATAGCCACCATTATTGGCTATTAGTGGTAATTTGGGTGCCACAAACGGGCACAATGCAAATATCCGGGGGGGTTCTTTAGGTTTAGGGGGCGGTAGGGTGTCTTTAGTGTACTGCTAGGTACACACGGTAAGATTTTCTGTCAGATTTACTCTCATCAATTATTACCGACAGGTCCGATCTGATTTCCGATTGTTTTTCCGATCGATTTTCTGTTCCCATCCTATAGAAAATCGATTGGAAAATTAAAGGGATACTGTAGGGGGGGTCAGGGGAGAATGAGTTGAACTTACCCGGAGCTTCTAATGGTCCCCCGCAGACATCCTGTGCCCGCGCAGCCACTCACTGATGCTCCGGCCCCGCCTCCGGTTCACTTCTGGAATTTCAGACTTTAAAGTCGGAAAACCACTGCGCCTGCGTTGCCACCTCCCTCCCGCTAATGTCACCAGGAGTGTACTACGCAGGCCCAGTATGGTCTGTGTCTGCGCAGTACGCTCCTGGTGACATCAGCGGGAGTGAGGACACGGCAACGCAGGCGCAGTGGTTTTCAGACTTTAAAGTCTGAAATTCCAGAAGTGAACCGGAGGCGGGGCCGGAGCATTGGGGAGTGGCTGCGCGGGCACGGGGATGTCTGCGGAGGACCATTAGAAGCCCCGGGTAAGTTCAACTCATTTTCCCCCGACCCCCCTACAGTATCCCTTTAATCAGAAATCAAGTCAAACCTGTCGGAAATAAACAATTGGACAGTAAATATGACAGAAAATCTCATTGTGTGTACCTGGCATAAGGCAGGGGGGGGGGGGTTAAAGTTAGACACCAGGGGAATGCTAGGGTTAGGCAGCACGGGGGGTGTCCTTAGAGTTAGGTAGTGCTGGGGAGGGGGGGGGGGGGGGTTATTTCAATACACTTTCCAGAAAACTGTAAAGCTATTACCTCCAAATGAGGTCTGACTGATAGAAGGGTGGGGAGAGGTCTGATTAATTGCTTACCTCTCCAGAAGATACAGACACCATTTTAACTAGAAAAATATTTATTCAAAAATTTGACAATGCGTTTCGCAGGTAACTGCCTGCTTCCTCAGGTCAATACAAAAAAAGCCTTAGCAGCATAGAGTAAAGAGACCCCTACACTTTACTCCTTATGCTTCTAAGCCATTTTTTGTATTGATCTGAGGAAGCATTTCTCCAGTGGAACTGGTGTCTGTATCTTCTGGAGTGGTAAGTGATTACCTCTCATTTACAAGTAATGTTTTAAAGTTGTAACACCCATATATTTTGGGCGTCTCCAACTCACCCTTCTAACACTGATATTGTGCTTTTCTCCTGGGGGACTTAAAGCGCCAGAGCTGCAGCCACTAGGGCATGCTCTATAGGCAGTAGCAGTGTTATGGAGCCTTTCCCAAGGACTCCTTGCTGAATAGGTACTGGCTTACTGAACAGGGTCTAGATTTGAACTGTTCCTCAACTTTGAACTGTGTCAGAGGCAGATCCCTTTATTAGTACAATATCCAACCACTGGAGGGGAGAAGCCTTTGGAGGATTGGCTAAGTTGGGCACTTTTTCCCTGAAGGTTCAATTGAACTTTTTTGTGACTCCACAGGTTGCAAGTGTTTTGTGTTAAAAAACAAACAAAAGTAAAACTCAGCCTGACAGACAGGCAACTGGCAATGTTTATAAGGAAATGAAAATGGCCGCCTCTGTATTTCTCCTTCCGGTATCCTGTAATGGAGTTTGGAATTGCCTCAAATGCGTCTTCTGTCAATCTTGATTGGCCCAATATTCCAAGCAGGATAGAATTTGCATGCAGAACTCCTGGCATCCCACTGACTATTTATGTCTATAGGTTAAAAGTGAAAGCCCCTTTAAGACCTCCCCCCCCCCCCTTCCCATTGGGAGGTTTGCGGTGATGACAACGCAGAGGAACTGGCAGCCGTCACTCGGCTTAATAACATTTCCAGAAAGTGGACGATGGTGAAATAATTCCTATAAGTCGTCATTGCAGAGACGGGCATGGGTCATAACCGCCTGCGTCATATCTCGTTTCATCGAAGAGGGGGGAGGGGAAGGGCGACTTCTGAAGCAATTGCAGGTGGTCTGTAAAGTTCTGGTTTTGGTGAATTCCTTTTCGATTGTCTTAGATGAACATCTGGGTCTTTGCAGTAATTCACTCCAAATGTTTCATTCTGGCGTTCCAATGGGAGAGATTTATAGTGGCGTCTGAAATAGTTATAGGGCAATTTCTTTTGAAAGGGTTTTTAAGTTGCTCTTATGCCGTTATTACAATTCAAAAATAGGAAGCTCTACAAAAAAAAAGTTCATAGTTGCGTGAACGGCTTACAAAGAAGACCACTTTCACAGAGTCCAGCCAGCATCTCCTACATGGCAAAAACGGCACCCTCAGAAACCTCGGCTTGTCCAGAGGAAGGTGGAAACCCAGTGTAAAGTGGTGGCCAATTTGTTTTAAAGTTGAATTGAATGCCCTTTCATTGGATTGGGCATTATTTAAGAATAGCATTTATGATTTAGACCTATTAAAAATCTTTTTGCTTTCAAAAATTATGAACTGCAAAAGTTTTGCAAGTTCCTCCAACCCTAGCTCTAGTCACCAACCTAAATAGTGTTCCACAAATCAGTTGGGAGGGATGACTACAGAGCGAGACTTCAGAGTTGACAAATTCAAAGGTATGTACTGGTGCTTGCTTAAAGGATACCCGAGGTGACGTGTGACATGATGAGATAGACATGTGTATGTACAGTGCCTAGCACACAAAAAAAGTGTTGCTTTTTTTCTTTCTCTGCCTGATAGAGTTAAAAATCAGGTATGCAAGTGGCAGTTTCTATCCGGGTCAAGACTGGGTTGGACTATAGCAACATCCTCACTAATAAGGAATTTAAAACATAAAACACTTTCCTGGGAGTAAATGGCTTCTGAGAGCAGGAAAGTGATAAAAAGGTCAATAATTCATGGATTTTAGTTCTGGCATACTTCAATGCAATAAAACAGTAAAAACGTACAAAGTAGATTTCAAAATAACATAAAACTGCGGGACATCCGCCAATGAGCTATTAGAAAAAAAGGAAAGATTTCTCTTAGGAAAGGGGGTATCAGCTACTGATTGGGGTCAAGTTCAATCCTTGGTTACAGTTCCTCTTTAAACATCGATACTACTGTGATTCTGCAGTATGTTAAACAGTATCTATATTTGACGGTAGTCCTGCTTTGACGCAGTAGCCCATGTGTGATGACAGCGGTGGGGTTTACAGCACCGAGCGGCACTTGGGTTACACGACATTGCCAAATCTCTAATCAGCACGTTGCCGTTCCATTATTCCGTTTAACCACTGAGGTTTCTGGTCCTACATCAGTTAACGTAAAACACCCGTCCTTCTCAAGCTCCTGACCTCGTCTACCTTATAAGAAAAACATGATGTCAACTGCTGAGCAGCCAGATAGATTTCTCGATAAGCATTGTTTTCGTGTATCGCCGTTATCTGATTTGTGTCAGTCTGTCTGCTAGCGTGTTTCTGCTTCAGTTCCCCTGCAGTGGCTTATTGGTGGCATGTGAACTTAAGTGGACCTGTCAGGAGCACTCAGAGTCTTTCTGCTTGAGAAGAACTTTGATGGATTTATGTACTATTGTCATGGGAAAATTGGCTCTTGGGCCTTTTATTATGTACAGCTGACAGCGATTGGAGGTTTCCTTGAGGTTAACCAAGTTCTCTGCTGCAAGAGAGTGGATAGTGTGCTCAGTGCTAGCGGAGCCCTCATTAGGACCAAGTTTCCCATTAGGTAGAGTAGGAGTGTCACTGGAGGCTCTTCCCTAGAACTGTCACTTTTAGAGAGGGCCTCCCTCACCCAAGTCTAGCTACATGCTGCCATCAGTGCAACCCTTGCCTCTTCCCTTTCCTACCTATGCCACATATAGCTTTCTCCTCCTTACGATATATGACATCCATCCTACTCAACTATTATGGCCATTATTTTGACCACGCTTTTTTGTCTTTGTAACCCTCTCATGACATAGAGGGCCAGCCAGCATAGAAGGTCCGGAAGGGAAATGGTAGTCAACGCCGCCAGGACTTTTGCAATAGCGGGGTTAGCCGTTTTTGTATGTATGCAGCTATGAGGCAAACCATTGATTGCGTGATGGATCTGAAGGTGCTTGGTTTTGTTTTGAGCTCTAGGTTTTTTTTGAGCCATCGCCCCCATTTTAGATAAAGTCTGGTGAATTGCCTTTTCTAATAGTCTTATAAGTGAGCCCCCCCAACAAACAAAAATACTATCAAAATCAGATTTTCGTTGAAGCAGTTGGAAGCACTAAGCTTCTGGTTTTTGGTTTATGGACACAGTGATACCGTTTCATGCAATAAGGTAGGTTGAACTTTTAAGCCTGGGGGCGGAGCAGATTCCCATGAGACAACTCTAAAGTTTAAATGGTCACAACTAGGTACCACTGAATATCTTAAGGGGTCCCAAGTCCAAATCTCGCTAAGACTGTTCCTCGTTTAAGGATAGCAGAGGTCAAAAACTTTGAAGAAACGGGGATTGGGCATCATTCAAGAATAGCATTTATGGTTTAGACCTATTAAAAATCTTTTTGCTTTAAAAAATGATGAACCGCAAACGTGGGTATTTTTGAAAAAAACAAATCAACACAAAAACACGCTACCTGATCCAGGGGGCTAGGCGGATCAGGTAGCCTCAATTACAGCCGTTCTCTGCCACTCCTGTGGCCAGAAATCTTGTGCTTTCGGCTTCAGCGTCCTTCTAGGGTCACGATGCTGCAGCTCTGTGCATCTCATCACAGGGCAGGGAGGCAAGGGAGCACCGGAGGAGAGGCAGAGCTGCCAAATGAGAGCTGGTGGGAGGGGTGGTGGGAACACCCCCAGTGGGCGTTTTGCAGGAGGGCCTCTACTGCAAGGGACGCCCCTTCCCCTTGAGTTTGCCGACGAGCTACATGTCTGCAATTTCGGGGGGTAACATCCAGGGGGGGGGGGGGGGCAGACAGCGGCGCATAGGGGACACAGAGGCATGTCATGGACCAGGGATCCGGCCCCTGAGTCCTATCTGCCCCCTCCCACCTGCACCACCTTGGGTACACTTTAAGGCAGAGAATAAGCATGACTTAAACATTTTTCAAAATACAATAAACATGGCTGCCGATATATCCCTATCACTACAAATTTTCCACTAAACCTACACTAGTGTTTTCTAGACAGCATTAATAGGGACCTTTTACTGATTGTATTTGTTGTCCATAGTCTCTCTTTCATAGGAATGTCCTCCTTAATAAAGTAAACTTGGAACATGTTGAGCTTTGTTCCCCTGAGGAGTAAGTCCACCAGACGTTCTACACAACCCTTATTTGTGAGGACAACGTTTTATTGTTAGAACTGATCAAAAGTTTTCCACTCTTAAGTCATCCGCTAAACCCAATTTCTCCTCTTCATCCCTCATCTCACCACTCCAGGCACAAGCCTTAATACACTGAGACCAAAGAAAATGTGTTCCCATTATACGAAGGACTTTCCCATTACTTTCCCTGTGATGAAACGATCTCACTGTTGCCGTCCAATCTCACGTAAGGCTGCCTTTGTTTTACTTCGGGCTGAGGAGGCGTGATGACATGAGGGACTCAGGAGAGCGTAGCTAGGAAATGTTTTGGACATGACATACGGGTTGGATAGGCACAATCGCAGTTCCCCTGCAGCTGCAGCTGATAGACTATCTACAGAGGATGCATTTTAAGCTGCTGATCTGACAGAGAGAACACAAAATAACCTGAAATGATGGACAGACTGGATTATATTTGTTTTATTTAAAGGGAATTGTAATCTTGGAACCTAGTGAATGGAGTTTTCCAACCCTGATGTGTGTATGTTTATTTTGACTTTTAATTTTCAGTTCAGACTCGCTTCAAAGGATGCCCGAGGTGACATGTGACATGATGAGATAGACATGTGTATGTACAGTACCAAGCACACAAATAACTATGCTGTGTTCCCTTTTTCTTTCTCTGCCTGAAAGAGTTAAACATCAGGTATGTAAGTGGCAGTTCCTGTCTGAGTCAGGACTAGGTCATACTGCAGTGTGACCCTCACTGATAAGAGATTACAACTATAAAACACTTTCCTAGCAGAAAATGGCTTCTGAGAGCAGGAAATAGATAAAAAGGGTCAATAGTTCATAGATTTTAGCTTTGACATACTTCAATGAATGTGTCATTGAGCAAAAACAATAAAGCAGTAAAAACTTAAAAAGTAGATTTAAATGTAAAATAAAACTGTGGACTATCTTAAAAAGTCATTTTTAGGAGAAGGAGCATAGATACAATTGTTTATTTCATTAGTTTATTTTCACCTCGGTTGTCCTTTAAGACTGTGGCACCCTTGCAAGCCTACTATATGTTTGCCAGTATTTGAGGTAGAGTGGGGGATTATTTACCTCGGCACCAAAGTTGGTCTATTGGAAGCTCTGGTTTTTTATGTATTTATTATTTTGTTTAGCTTTAGCATCTGGTTATTTTTTTATTTTATTAGCATCTTTTATTTCCAAGCAATTAGCCGCCTCGTAACTCGGCTTACAGAAGAAACAGCGATTCCTGTAATGAAAGGCGCCCCTTTAAGGCGAATCGTTTCACGAGGCTCCCCATTGTGACAATATTGACTCTGGATATTTGCAATGGATCCGGCGGGCTTTTATATCCACCCCCGGCCAGATCTGGATTTGATTTGGCGGCGCTGGATATGAAGCCTTGGAGATGTCATTTGGCTTGGAGTTGATTGATAGCGCTTTGTTAGAGCCGGCGATATATCTTTTCCATCTGTCCGCCGGGCACGCCGCGCCTGTGACATGTGCTGCTCTGATCAATCACAATTATCTTTAATAATTTCCTACTCCATGGCCTGGAAATAATAGAAGACAGGCCGGCCGCACTTCCGTAATGAAAGCTAATCTGTGCGTGTCTGGCGGTTTTATTGCATGATTTATATTATTATATACCTGTAATATAATATAATGTTGTCTCACCTGGGGGCTAAAAGGAAACTCTCGCTGTCAGTACATGGAGAGGGGGAGGGGGCTCTTTCAGACCAAAGGCTAAACCTTGCTTTAAAGTGCAACTGTAACCAAGGATTTAACTTCATTCACAATCAGTAGCCGGCAGCCTGGCACCCTCTTTCCCACGAGAAATCTTCACCTTTTTTTTCCATAAGATCATCAGGTGGCAGTGGCATAGGAAGCACCATAGAAGCTGCTATGGGACTCGTAGCCAAGGGGGCCCAGTGGCAATGGACTGTGGCAATAATGGGGTCCTAAGTAGGCCCCCTGAGGTGCAGAGTAATGCAAGCAGAGCAAAGGATAGAAGTTATCTATATTTGGGGCTACCTAATATTGGGGGCTCCTCTGGCTACCTATACTGGGGGAGCAATCTATTACTGGACGTCCCTCTGACTACCTATACTAGGAAGCTATCTAATACTGAGATCCCCTCTGGTTACCTATACTGGGGGGAGCTATCTAGTACTGGATGTCCCTCTGACTACCCATACTGGGAGGTGGCTATCTAATACTGAGATCCCTTCTGGCTACCTATACTGGGGGTGAGGTATCTATTGCTGGAGGCTCCTCTGACTTCCCATACTGGGAGGCTACCTAATACTGGGTGTACATCTGGCTACATTTAGTGGGGAGCACTTCTGGCTAGTTATACTGGGGGACTATCTAATACTGGGGGTCTATATGGCTGATACTGTTGTAAAACCCCTCCCACAGTGTGATGTCATGAGCATGGTCCTGTCAGTTTCCTGTCTGTGAGCCTTGTTGCATTGTGGGAAATAATGGCTGTTTTTTAGCTGCCAAGCAACCAGTATCTCCCTCTGTGCATATGTATAGCTATATAAAAAAACTTTTAGCCTATCGCATTGTTAGGGGGTGTGTTTGTAGATAATGGCAGTTGGTGCTGTCTGTTTTTTTATGTCCACCAATATGATTATCTGCAGGCTGATTGCGGATCAAACAACTGGAACAAATGGAATATTAATCATTTCTTGATCTCTCGTCTATTTTTTTAGTTTCTCACTTTGTAATGTATTGATTTACTTTTTTTCCCCGCTAAAGTTCCTCTTTAAATGTGGCATTTAGCCACCAATTGCTGGGGTCAAGCGTCCATTGGTTGCAAAATAATGCAATCTAAAGGGAGTGTTAGTTACCACAAGCGTGTCAGTGGTTGACAAGTGGTGCGGTTACCGTCCAGCAAAAAAAAAAAAAAAAAAAAAAAAAAAAAAAAAAAAGCAGCATGTAGCGTCCAATGACTGGCCAATTTTACCATATCCATGTAGCATGAAGGCCAACAGATTTATAATAGATTTAGAATACTATGAACAGATTGTGTGACTCGGATGCACATGCAGTGGTCACCACAAGTGCTGGACCCTGCACAGAAACAGAAGCGGCTGACAAGCGGTAAAGTGCACTGCTGTCAGCCATTTGTGCAAAAGAGCTCTCCGTGTGTTTTTTATTTTTTAAGAGCAATGCCATCGAAATACAATCTTTAACATCCTTAGCAGTATGCCCGACACTGTGTCAGGCATGCCGCTGCAGAGGTTTTGCTGCCGATCGGGACCCCCCGGAATTAATTTAGTAGTTAAAATGTGTCCTTTAGATACTAGCTAGCACTACGCTACCTAGTATTGTCTGCCGGCACCCCCCCGATTGTCCGCAATCCCCCCCGATTGCCCGCTGGATACATTACTACGCCAGGATCCAGCGATCAAGCAGCCTCCCACTCAGCTCCGGTCCTCACTATGGGGAGGCGTGGTAATGTATCCAGCGGGCAATCGGGGGGGGAGGGGGGGTTCCGGAGGTGTCGCAAGACAATTCTAGCTAGCCTAGTGCTAGCTAGTATCTAAAGGACACATTTTAACTAATAAGTTAGTGCGGGGGGGCATGGACAATGCAAAACCTCCTGAACGACGTAACGTTCAGGAGGTTAAGGCAAATCTGTAGGGGGAAAAAAACCACCCCCTGGGGGATACTTAACTCGGGAGGGGGAAGCATTTGTATCCTAATGAGGCTTTCCCGTCCTCCTAAGCCTCTGCGATCCATCGCTGGAAGCCCCCAAACGATGGCGAGGTAAGTACTTACCTAGCGCAATCCAGCGCAGGCGCAGAACGCTCCCAGGGACGGGAAAGCGCCTGGCCAGGCTGCGCATGTGCGACAAAGCGCGACTCAGCCAGGCTTTCGGGCTGAATTGCTGGGGACCTGAGCCACCCGGGGAGACGGCAGGGGGCAAGCAGCCCTTACGGAGCTTAAGGAAGCCCCAGGTAAGTATGGAACCTGAGATGCTTCTCTTATCAGGTTCCCTTTAAATCTTAGTGATTTCTGCACTTTCACCAATTTTGGCCGTCACTGTGATTCCTGCATAAGGTACTACTCGGTATTGTGTAGTATTGTCTCTAAAGCAATGCCCAGCACCATAGACACTGCAAACAGGGATTTCGTGATGTGCCAGGTGCAGTCTTCACCGTGCCACCCCCAAATCAAACTGCTTACCAGGTGCTCCCGTCCCAGGTGCTAACCACTCCTTAACCACTTAAGTACCAGTGGTCTCTGCCCCCTTAAGGATCAGAGACCGCTGGTACAATAACGACGGAATCCCGCCAAATCGCCGCATATACCCGCCGCAACCGCCGTCACGGCTGCGATCCTCATTACAACCACTCTGCCCTCTCTATGACGTCAGAGTCATGTGAGCCGGTCTGGAGCTGCTTTCATTGGCTCCTGACTATAAATGTAAGCCTATGGAAGTTGCTTACATTGATAGACATGGTCAGGAGCCAATGAAAGTGGCTCCTGACCGGCTCACAGGGCTCTGCCGTCATAGAGACAGGCAGAGCAAGTGAGCTGCAATGGGACATGGCGGGGATTAAGCGGCGAGATCGGCAGGAGGGACAAAACCGGTGGATGCACGCTGCAGCGGTGATTGAAATCTACGCCCTGCCAGCCAGGTAACCACCAAAACAGGGCGTAGATTTCAATCACCCTGGTCCTTAAAGGACTTACGAGGCGAAATTAAAAAAATAGTTCAGTACCTGCTGCAAATTTGAATGCACGGAGGACGCCATCCGCGCCCTCCGTGTAGTTCCACCGGGTCCCCGCTGCTCAATCTCCCCCCGGGCCAGCTCACGACCCCACAGCCCAGGTCGGGCTCTCCTGCCTCCTGAAAAATGGCCGCCTGAGCTTGCAGCAGCTGCGCAGTCCGAATAGACGCGAGTGTGGCTGCGCAGCTCTAGGGCCTCCCCCCAATCCACGCTACAGGCTGTCTCCTGTGCGTGTTTTAGGGGCGGGGAGGCCCTAGAGCTGCACAGCCACACTCGCGTCTATTCGGACTGCGCAGCTGCTGCAAGCTCAGGCGGCCATTTTTCAGGAGGCAGGAGAGCCCAACCTGGGCTGTGGGGTCGTGAGCCGGCCCGGGGGGAGATTGAGCAGCGGGGACCAGGCGGAACTACACGGAGGGCGCGGATGGCGTCCTCCGTGCATTCAAATTTGCAGCAGGTACTGAACTTTTTTTTTTTATTTCGCCTCATAAGTCCTTTAAGTAGTTAATTAGGGTAGTGGTATTCATGGTTTTGGTAGTTTTCGCCAACCACGGCGCTTCTTAACCGCTATAGAGAAATATACAGCTGCTGCCTATAATAAACAGAACACCCCTTGTTCAACACTCCATAACTCAGGAACGTTGCATTACACTGACATGGGACATAGTGCACATGAAAGCCAAGATTCTCGGCTTCCCAACAGTATGAATATTTCCAAAGGGATGCAAATATCTTTTAAGCAGGGGGCAATCAGATTTGGTAGACGAGATAATATGTAAGTAACCTATCCATTAACCTTTTGCATAATATCACAGTCAGTTCTTAGATGTAGATGTTGAAAAGAGGAGTATCTCCAGGGGTGCAGGTATAGCATGGGCCAGGGGCGCCACTTACTGGGGGCACTTCATCATAGTTTCCCTGGTGTTCTCCATACAAATTCCAGTTTTTATCTGGGGGACATTCTGGTGCCTGGTTACATCTTTTGGGGGGATATGCATAGGCTGATCTATTGTGATACTCCATTCTTACAGGCCATGCTCCACCTCAACTTGGACACAACCAATTCAACAGACTCTATATATTTGGATGGTGCATCCTGTTCCCCCGAGGGTTGATTTCAGAGTTTTCCATCGGCAGGCCTGGATTCACCTCACAGGAGCCTATAGGCACAGTTGTCCTGGCACCTTAGACGTCACCCTCCATAAACCTACAAACCCCCACGCAAGTGTGCTGGCTGGCCCAGCTGTCACTTCCCGTCATAGGTTGCTACAGGTGCCCCTTAGTATTAGGTAGCCAGAAGTACCCTCAATGTTAAGTAGCTAGAGGTGGCCCCAAGTATTAGGTAGGTAGAGGAACCTCAATATTAAGTAGCTAGAGGTGTCCCCAAGTATTAGGTAGCAAGAGGAACCTCAGGATTAAGTAGCTAGAGCAGGGTGAGTAACCTCTCATTTACACTCTGCTCAGGGCTCTGCTGTAACGATTGGTCATGCAGATCATGGACGTGACTGGAACCAGACTGGCAGATCCACGATCTCTGCATGGCAATCGTTTTGGTTTAACAAACTGGAAGATCACAATAGAAATACTGACGTCTGCACAACAGAGTAGAATAATAAATGTGTTTTATTACAATAATGCAAGTGTACAAATGCAGATCACCATACACATACAATATACAATCAAACAACGCGTGGTGCACCACAAATACCAGAACCCTGACTATCTATCTATCTAGCTACACATATATATACTTCAACCCACACAATGAGAATATATACAATAATACAATATATACAGACACGTCTCAACACAATCAGCACACAGAAGAATCGTCAGACTAGCAAGGATCAAATACCAGGAAATCAGAATGGATCAGAAGTACAGAATCAGAAGACAAGAGATTAGTCGAACAAGCAGGAGTCAAAATACCAGGAGCTCAGGATACAGGACAGATGGCCAGAGTCACAACACTGCAGGAACAAGACACAATGACCTAGCAATGTGCTGCTAGGAAGTCCGGCCTTAAATATGCAGCACATTGCTCAGGTGACTGACCAGAGTCTTTCACAGTTCCATCTGCTGGTGAGCCGAGGAATTGCACTGCTTCCACAAATATGAGCGCCACCTGCTGGTAGACAGCTGAAGTCCACCTCAAGTTCCTAGTGCTGCCACCAGCAGGATGACACGGGCACAGATCATTACAGTACCCCCCTCTTTTAGGAGCAAACTCCGAACGCTCCACACGATCTCCAGAGTTAGCCCCACCTGGGTCTCAATAGAAAAACCGAGGCTGGGTGGGCAGGGAGGGAGAGAAATCAAAAAACATAAAATATGGATGGACCACCGAAGTCTTTAGAGGCTGGACAGCCTGGACATGATGTGACTGGCAAGAGTCACGCAGAAACACAAATTGGGAAACAGAGACATCAGCAGCGTGGAGATCATCAGGATCCGAAGGAGCAGGAACAGACTGGAACCCATCAGGATCAAGAAGAGCCGGAGCAGACTTGAGATCCGCAGGAACACCGTACTTGGAAGCAACACCTGGAACCGAAGACTTGGAAGCAACAACTGGAACCACAGACTTGGAAGCAACAACTGGAACCACAGACTTGGAAGCAACAACTGGAACCACAGACTTGGAAGCAACAACTGGAACCACAGACTGGATATCCTCAGAAGCGGCAGCAGACTCACCAACCTTGGAAGCAGCAGCAGAATCGCCAGACTTGGAAGCAACAGCAGAGTCGCCAGACTTGGAAGCAACAGCAGAGTCGCCAGACTTGGAAGCAACAGCAGAGTCGCCAGACTTGGAAGCAACAGCAGAGTCGCCAGACTTGGAAGCAACAGCAGAGTCGCCAGACTTGGAAGCAACAGCAGAGTCGCCAGACTTGGAAGCAACAGCAGAGTCGCCAGACTTGGAAGCAACAGCAGAGTCGCCAGACTTGGAAGCAACAGCAGAGTCCTGTGACATTTGAGCAGTTAACTGGAAAGCTTCAGGTAGTGCTGCAGGCAGATTAGCAACAGACTGAATAGTCTCGGGCAGGGCAGCAACAGGCTGGATTGTCTCGGACAGGGCAGCAACAGGCTGGATGGTAAACTGGGTGCCCTCAAATAGTCCAGCAGACCAGGCACCACCAGGTGAAGCAAGAACCGTAGCAGGCCAGGCACCATCAGGAACATCAGTCTGAGCACCATTAGGAGCAGGAACATCAACAGACTTGGCACCTACAGGAACAGCAGCAACAAAAGTCTGTGAAGGCTGGGCAGCAGCTTGCATAACCTCAGGCAAAACAGAAGACGGGATAACTTTAGGCAAGTTAACAGGTTGGGAGGCTTCAGACAGGACAGCAGGCTCAGTAGTTTCAGACAGGACAGCAGACTGTGTAACCTCATGGATCTGGACCTTTGGTTGAGCACTTGGCTGGGCCGTTGGCTGAGCGCTTGGCTGGGCCGTTGGCTGAGCGCTTGGCTGGGCCGTTGGCTGAGCGCTTGGCTGGGCCGTTGGCTGAGCGCTTGGCTGGGCCGTTGGCTGAGCGCTTGGCTGGACCGTTGGCTGAGCGCTTGGCTGGACCGTTGGCTGAGCGCTTGGCTGGACCGTTGGCTGAGCGCTTGGCTGGACCGTTGGCTGAGCGCTTGGCTGGACCGTTGGCTGAGATCCCAATACAGTCTGTGCGGACTGGCACTGAAACTGTGTGAATTGAGCCTGTGCGGACTGGGAGCAAAGTTCCGCAGGCAAGGAGCAAAGTTCCGCGGGCTGGATGCAACACTCTGCGGGCTGGATGCAACACTCTGCGGGCTGGATTGCAGGACTGGATACTGCAGGATAAACATTCTGGAGCTCTGCAGGCCTGGCAGGCTGACCCACTGTCAGCAAACCTAGTCCATGAAAGAGTCCACAAAGAAAGGCGAAGGACTGCTCAGGACAGACTGGAGATTGCTGAGGACACAAATCACCTGGAGTCTGCATGGACATGGTTGAAGTCTGCACGGATCGGGGTGAAGTCTGCACGGATCGGGGTGAAGTCTGTATGGAGCTGGATGGAGTTTGTATGGAGCTGGATGGAGTTTGTATGGAGCTGCAAGGAGTCTGCACACGACTGGAATCGGCTGGAGGCTGCACACGACTGGAATCGGCTGGAGGCTGCACACGACTGGAATCGGCTGGAGGCTGCACATGCTGAATGGAGTTGGTAGGAAAGAATGTCTCTCTTTTTGGATGAGGACTTGTTTTCTAATGATTTTTGCCAGGACCAAGGTGTGGTTCTGACTGCAGTTTGCAATGGAGTTTGTACAGATAACCGACATGCAGGTTGTGAACTCTGGACATAAGGGTTATCAGAGAGAGGATGAGATTGAAATTTAGAGGAAAGAATTTCTTGCCAGATGGCAATCAAAGCAGAGGCAGATTCATTCTCACACAAGGCATTAACCATCAGAGATCTTACTCCACATATACAATCAGAGGCGGGACAAGGTCCTTCAGCACCCAAGGCTGAGACAGCAAAGTGCGCCCCTCCATCCCTCCCACCCCAGCCTTCACACACTGATTGCTATTAGACTAATAGGTGCCCCAGGGCCCCCAACCTCCCCAACACCTTAATCTCTAGTTATCTGGCTTGCAGTCACTGTCATGTATCCCTTTTTCTTATTTCTTTCTGCTTCAAACACAATTGGGAATGACAGCTGAATGAATTGTGCGCCCCCTCCTACACTGCGCCCTGAGGCTGGAGCCTCTCCAGCCTCTGCCTCGGCCCGGCCCTGTATACAATTCCTAATAAACTCCTCATCTTGTTGCAAATAGAATGACATAAACTCTTCCCTATCATTCTTCAAATAGCCATAATAAGCATTGATCTCTTCTGCAGTAAAATCAAAACTGACTCGATTGCTGCAATCTCTCCACTCATTTGACTCCTCAATCACATGCATGCCTGCATCTGCATCAAATGACAAGATTTCCTCCCAAACTTGGATCAGGGCAGAGGCGGCTTTCTGCGGACACAATTTGTAACCACTCATCCTTTTCACAGCATGCACATATTTCAGCAGACAAGAATTTTCCATTTTAGAATAGTGGTTTAAAAAACTTTTCCTATCCTTCTTTAAATGATCAGCTAGATAGTTAATATCTGCTGCACAAAAGACAGGTTCTAAACGAGATTGGTTCCTAACCGGCAGAGAATGTATTTGTCTATTAATAGAACTTGACTGAACTACATCAGAAACAGAATCAAGACTGGACTGGAGTGTAACAGACAAAGAACCAATCTGTATATTATTCTTTGCTGTCACAGAACAAGGTTTGCATTGGGAAATTAACATATCTTTCCAGGCAGACATTAATAATGAGGTTCTTTCAAATTTGCATACTCTTAAATCAATTAATGATTGAAGGGATTGAACACAAGCTTGCATAATATTTTTGTCTTTGTTGGAGTAGAACTTAAAGAAAGATTCCCTGTCATTTTTCAAAATAGAAATCAAAACAGTAATATCAGATGGGCTAAATGGAGGATCAAGAAAATTATCCTTGGATAATTTACTTTTCAGCAACGATTGAAGGACTTGCAGCAGGTCCTGCACCTCTTCTGCAGACAAGATTTTCTGATTAACATAGTTTTGCACTAACTCCAATAACTGCTGAAGCTGCTTTCTGGAGTAAGCTGCAAAATACATGAAGGAATAACTTTTGCTATCCTCAGCGAGCAAGACATAGTAGTACACCATCAAAATTCCAACTCTTTGTACAGATAGATGAATCTGCAGTATTTCTGTGATCAATATATGGTTGGGCTAGGTCATTCTGTAACGATTGGTCATGCAGATCATGGACGTGACTGGAACCAGACTGGCAGATCCACGATCTCTGCATGGCAATCGTTTTGGTTTAACAAACTGGAAGATCACAATAGAAATACTGACGTCTGCACAACAGAGTAGAATAATGAATGTGTTTTATTACAATAATGCAAGTGTACAAATGCAGATCACCATACACATACAATATACAATCAAACAACGCGTGGTGCACCACAAATACCAGAACCCTGACTATCTATCTATCTATCTATCTATCTATACAAATATATACAGCAACCCACACAATGAGAATATATACAATAATACAATATATACAGACACGTCTCAACACAATCAGCACACAGAAGAATCGTCAGACTAGCAAGGATCAAATACCAGGAAATCAGAATGGATCAGAAGTACAGAATCAGAAGACAAGAGATTAGTCGAACAAGCAGGAGTCAAAATACCAGGAGCTCAGGATACAGGACAGATGGCCAGAGTCACAACACTGCAGGAACAAGACACAATGACCTAGCAATGTGCTGCTAGGAAGTCCGGCCTTAAATATGCAGCACATTGCTCAGGTGACTGACCAGAGTCTTTCACAGTTCCATCTGCTGGTGAGCCGAGGAATTGCACTGCTCCCAGCAATATGAGCGCCACCTGCTGGTAGACAGCTGAAGTCCACCTCAAGTTCCTAGTGCTGCCACCAGCAGGATGACACGGGCACAGATCATTACATCTGCATAGGGAATGAGGGAGGGAGGTGCTCAGGGAGAGGAGTGAGCTGCCTTTCCATCATCAGGCGCCTGTAGGCACATGCCTACAGTGCCTTATGGTAAATCGGAAATCCGGCCCTGGCCATAGGTGTGTTTTCCCTATATACACCTTTGATGTTGAATTGCTAAAGTCATTTTTTTCAGCCGGGGTTAATTCATTGGTATTTGTAGTTTTCTCTGTAAAGGAAAGTGTAGTGTTTGTTTTGTTAGCAGAGTTGATTGTCAGGAGTAACTGATTAGCATATGGGAATGCAGCGCTATGGAAAGATCCGATTATCTGTACAGAGCAGTGGCGGGACGCGGAGCTACAGGACAGCTTCACAGACATCACATAATCGCAAATCTCTGAAAAACACAGCTACTTTCCCAAATATTTCAGGAATGTCTGTGGAAACCAGAACAGAGCCCAGAACATGCGCTGGCTTAAAGGGCAACTCGGCTTCCAGGGAGACATGTAATGATTGCCCTGGCCTCAGAACAGCCTTTCTCAACCTTTTTACCCTGGAGGAACCCTGCAAATACTTTTTGGATCTCAAGGAACCCCTGCAAGTAATTTTTGAATGTCAAGGAACCCCTGAATTTGTTTTGCAGGTGGCATGGTCTTTAAAGAGAACCTGTAACAAAAAAAGTCACTCATCTTGGTAGTAGTGTTGGGCGAACAGTGTTCGCCACTGTTCGGGTTCTGCAGAACATCACCCTGTTTGGGTGATGTTCGAGTTCGGCCGAACACCTGATGGTGTTCGGCCAAACCGTTCGGCCACATGGCCGAACTAAGAGCGCATGGCCGAACGTTCCCCGAACGTTCGGCTAGCGCTGTGATTGGCCGAACGGGTCACGTGGTTCGGACCCGAACGCGCTCTGATTGGCCGAACGGGTCACGTGGTTCGGGTAAATAAATACCCGATCCACGTCATTTCTCCGCCATTTGTCTGTGGGTTTAGCTTTGGGTAGGCAGGCAGGGTAGTTCTCTCTCCAGCCAGGCTAGCCAGGGTCCCCCGGTCATTGTGTCGCTGCTGGGAATAGTAGTACACCGCTCACCCACACTATATAGCATTGTGTTTACTGCCACTCTGTGTCTCTCTGCTGGGAACAGTAGTACACCGCTCACCCTGTATAGCATTGTGCTCTGTGTCGCTGCTGGGAATAGTAGTACACCGCTCACCCACACTATATAGCATTGTGTTTTTACTGCCACTCTGTGTCTCTCTGCTGGGAACAGTAGTACACCGCTCACCCTGTATAGCATTGTGCTCTGTGTCGCTGCTGGGAATAGTAGTACACCGCTCACCCACACTATATAGCATTGTGTTTACTGCCACTCTGTGTGTCTGCTGGGAACAGTAGTACACCGCTCACCCTGTGCTGCTGCTGGGTTAGCGTTTCCGATCCCTGTTTATTGAACCTCTTATCTGTATTACATTTATGACTGCATGGCGGCAAAAAGCATGCTATCCGCACGCTTTTTGTCCTCATGCAAGGCCTGGGTTGTTGTGTCTGAAATCGTGGCCTTCTCCTCCTGCGCCTCCTCCTGTTCCATCACGTCTGCTGCTGCTGGGCTAGCGTTGCCGGTCCCTGTTTATGGAACCTCTCATCTTTATTACATTTATGACTGCATGGCAGTAAAAAGCATGCTATCCGCACGCTTCTTGTCCTCATGCAAGGCCTGGGTTGTTGTGTCTCAAAGCGTGGCCTTCTCCTCCTGCGCCTCCTCCTGTTACATCACGTGTGCTGCTGCTGGGTTAGCGTTTCCGGTCCCTGTTTATGGAACCTCTTATCTTTATTACATTTATGACTGCATGGCGATAAAAAGCATGCTATCCGCACGCTTCTTGTCCTCATGCAAGGCCTGGGTTGTTGTGTCTCAAAAAGCGTGGCCTTCTCCTCCTGCGCCTCCTCCTGTTCCATCACGTGTGCTGCTGCTGGTGCTGGGTTAGCATTACCGGTCCCTTTTCCTGGAACCTCTTCTCTGTATTACATTTATGACTGCATGGCGACAAAAAGCATGTTACCTGTGCAAAGAAACATGACATTTTCCACATTTAAAAGACAGTTTTTCCTTTGAAACTTTACAATCAATTTTCTCAAAAACTATAAGCTCTTTTTCAAATATTTTTTTTCCTCTTGTACCCACTCCCAAGGTGCACATACCCTGCAAATTTGGGGTATGTAGCATGTAAGGAAGCTTTACAAAGCACGAAAGTTCGGGTCCCCATTGACTTCCATTATGTTCGGAGTTCGGCGCGAACACCCGAACATCGCGGCGATGTTCGGCGAACGTTCGCGAACCCGAACATCTAGGTGTTCGCCCAACACTACTTGGTAGGGAGAAGCCTCAGGGTCCCAATGAGGCATCCCCCTCCGCTGTAGCTGCAGGCAATCCAGCGCTGGCTCCCCCGAAGTGTCCCGCAATCCTCCCTCGACAAGCCTGACAAGCGCTGATTTATTTACCTTCCCTGGCTCCAGCGGGGGCGCTGTTGCGGCTCTCTGCACGAAGATAGGTGGAAATAGCCGATCTCCGTCGAGTCCGCTCTACTACGCAGGCACAGGAGACTTGCGCCTGCGCAGTAGAGCGGCCTGACAGCGATCGGCTATTTATGCCTATCTCCGAGCGGAGAGCCGATACTGCGCCTGCGCTGGAGCCGGGAAGAAAAATATTTACATCCCCCGCTGTTCGGAGGGCCAGAGAGAGACCACCGTGGGACACAGGAGGACGGGGGAAGCCTCAATAGGATCCGGAGGCTTCTCCCCTGTTTGTCACTACCCCTAATTATGTCTCCTTATTCTAGTGCTTTTTATTAATGTGCTCATTTTTATTCTGGCCCCCAATTTAGTGCTTCTTTTTACAGTACCCCCTATTATAGTGTGCTCCATACTTCCCCAACCCCCACGATGGGGAAAAATGCCAGAGAACTCAAGGAACCCTGGTTGAAAAAGCCTGCCTCAGAACATTAATATGCATCACTAAAAGTTTAATCAAACCTGCAAAAATCGAGCTTGAGCAGCAGATTCACAGGTGTTTTGCAGTAATTAGTAATTGGGTGCAGACGCACATGGGCTGCGATGACACATTTGGCATGATGAATTTGGCATTCATTTCCTCTGTCCCGCGCACGATTGGCACTGCTCAGCAGGACCCAGGCCTCTTCCCCACGGCTGCTGGGATCCCCTCACCTCCATTCTTCCATTCCCCGGCGGCCAATCAGGACAGCTGAGCGGCGCTTTGCGGCAGTGCGGCGTGACATCATCGGGGGAAGGTGCAGAAAAGAAGGAAAACAGATTGTGTGTGTATGTAGGCAATTGGTTCCCAGCTGCTTCTGAGCTAAGTGCTTCTGCCTTACTGTTGCAGAATTTTGCTTGGATTTTGACTACTCTCTGCCTGCCGCCTGCACCGACCTCTGCCTGGATTTTGACTACTCTCTGCTTGCTGCCTGAACCAACCTCTGCCTGGATTTTGACTACTCTCTGCCTGCCGCCTGCACCGACCTCAGCCTGGATTTTGACTACTCTCTGCCTGCTGCCTGAACCAACCTCTGCCTGGATTTTGACTACTCTCTGCCTGCCGCCTGCACAGACATCTGCCTGGATTTTGACTACTCTCTGCCTGCTTATTTGTACAGTTTCACAATTTTTTCAGTTTATTCATAACTTTAATTAATTCAAAAAAAATTGTGTTCTAGTCTTTTATTTATATGCAGAATGTCTACCAGGCTTTTATTCTGACATATTTTGGTGAGTTAGGACTTATAGAGAGAGAATTGGAGGCCTAAAATTCTTGAAAAATAATGTACCATACCGCTTTTGACTGATAATTCCAGACAGAAATGCACCGCCAGGGAGGTTAAAGCCATGCCATGTTTGTGCTATCATAGTAATTTCATTGTTAAAATGACCTAACTTTTTACATTCTTGAAACTTTCATTTGAAGCAATTACCATATATACTCGCTTACAAGCCGAAATTTTGACCGCAAAAAAGTACCCCAAAAGTGGGGGTCTTGGCTTGTATGCGAGTCATCTTGTGTAGTATGTGCTCATCTCCCCAATGTGGCTGTGCCCCCCCCCCTCCTTTACAACATCGTAAGTAGGGCGATAGGATGACTGCTGACCTGCTATGCTGGCTTCAGTGGAGGAGAGAGCAGCAGCATCATGTGCATCCATTAGTCCACTCAGTGCCAGGGATCCGTTTTCCTCTTTTTGCACATCAGCTCGGTTCCGGGGATCCCCTTGCCTCTCTGTGCGCACTTAGTCCAATCAGTTGTGGGGATTCCCTCACCTCTCTAACTGCAAGGCTTTGTACGCGTCACGTGTCGGGAATCCACTTGCCTCTTTGTCCGCATACTTGTGTCTCAAATCTATGACGACATCTAGTTGCGCCTTAAAACATAGTAAGCGGGACGGACCGGCAAGGGAATCCTGACACATGACGCAGACACAGCCGTGCGGAGAAAGCGGCGAGGGGATCCCCGGCAAATGACGCGGACACAGCCATGCGGAGAGAGCGGCGAGGGGATCTCCGTCACATGAAGCGAACACAACCATGCGGACAGAGCGGCAAGGGGATCCCCGGCAAATGATGGGGACACAGCCATGCGGAGAGAGCGGCAAGGGAATCCTGACACATGACGCAGACACAGCCGTGCGGAGAAAGCGGCGAGGGGATCCCCGGCAAATGATGGGGACACAGCCATGCGGACAGAGCGGCAAGGGGATCCCCGGCAAATGATGGGGACACAGCCATGCGGACAGAGCGGCGAGGGGATCCCCGGCAAATGATGGGGACACAGCCATGCGGACAGAGCGGCGAGGGGATCCCCGGCAAATGACACGGACACAGCCATGCGGAGAGAGCGGCAAGGGGATCTGAGGCACTGAGTGTACAAATGATGCAGACAGAGGCAAGAGGATCCCAGGTGCTGCTGAGCTGACAAACTATGCGGATGGAGAGGTAAATTGCACATGATGCCGCTGCTCTCTCCTTCACCTAAGTCACCATAACCAGGCAGCAAGCAGGTCGGCAGTTATCCTATCACCCTACTCACGATTTAGCATTAACACAGGTTGCTATAGGGAGGGTTGTTTCCCCATAGAGAGGGGAGCTGCCTAATACTGGGGGAACATCTGGCATTTATACTGTAAAGGGGGCTACACTTGTGGGGGGGGGGGCTTGTATGCAGGTTAATCGCTTTTTCCTGGTTTCTGAGGGAAAAGTTGGGGGGGCGGCTTATATGCAAGTATATACGGTATTAAGTATTTTCATTATAAATATAATTTACTTTACTTAACCACATTTTTAATGTATGTTTTTTTTCAAATAAATATATTCAATTTTCAATCTAGGAATATTGGGGAAGACAATGGATCGTCCAGAGACTTCCACATACTAAAGGCCTGTACCCACCTCGCAATTTTTCCGATGATTTTCCCGATGATCGGTGATGTTTTGAGCGATGATCGTTCATTTCTGCAATCACGCGAACATCACTTAGACTCCTGTGGCCGTAATTGCCGTCACAGCGGATCAGATCTTTAAGATCCCCGTTGACTCCCGCGCAAAGTACTATGATCGCTTGAAGTCTCGTTTGCGCGGCACACATACCCACCAACCAGAGGATGGATCAGGGAGCGATCGTCGCCAGGGAGACGTCGCTGGATCCATCTTCCTACATCGCGAGGTGAGTATGGAGCTTAAGGTACGGCAAGTATGTAACTTTTATTGTAACCTGATTACAGGTGTCCTTTAAAGCTGCACTTCTGCACTTCGGGAGGGGGGGGGTGGGGCTGTCAAGGAATAAAAATGCCTGGTTTTTTTTTTTTAATCAACTTGCCCTTTAACCTCCTTGGCGGTAGTGACGAGCTCAGCTAAACTGAACAAGGAAAATTCTGAAAGCAACCTTGTTGATAAGTGTAAATTATTTGTATTACTTTTGGAAATTAACTTTTTTACATGACCAAAGCCTTTGTGTAGCTGTGATTGCAGCATTTGTGGTGCCTTCCCACTGCTGAGACAGGTATCTACATTTTTTTAATCAATTCTTACATTTATCAGTGATGTCAGTATCTTTACTGCTGGCAAGATGAATCACTGCAAAATGTTTTCCTTACCATCTGTGTAGTGAGCCGTAACATCAGTTGATCTACCAAAATTCCCTGGGGCAGAAGGCTGGGAGGTGGGGTTACATACCAAAAACCGCAAATGTGAAGTTTGATTCTGTGGGGACAAGTAAAAAACAAATTCAAAAAGTACTTGTAGTTTTGGAGAAAATCTATTTTTAAAAATGTGTTAAAAAAATTCAATTCTAATGTTTTATTAAACCAGTAGAATGACATTTTGCTTTGTTACACTAAGGGAACAGGGGGACAAAGGTGACAAAGTGTGCGTGTGTGCGTGCGTGTGTGTGTGTGTGCGTGTGTGTGTGTGTGTGTCGGGAGAGTGTGAGTGTGAGTGTGTGTGTGTGTGTGTCGGGGGGGGGGGAGTGTGAGTGTGTGAGTGTGTGTGTGTGTGTGCGTGTGTGTGTGTGTGTATGTGTATGTGTGTGTGTGTGTGTGTGCGTGTGCGTGTGTGTCGGGGGGGGGGGGAGTGTGTGTGTGTGTGTGCGTGTGTATGTGTGTGTGTGTGTGTGCGTGTGTATGTGTGTGTATGTGTATGTGTGTGTGTGCGTGTGCGTGTGTGTCGGGGGGGAAGGGGGAGTGTGTGTGTGTGTGTGTGCGTGCGTGCGTGTGTGTGTGTGTGTGTGTGTGTGTGCGTGCGTGCGTGTGTGTGTGTGTGTGTGTGTGTGTCGGGGGGGGGGGGGGGGAGTGTGTCTACCCGTACTGCATGCTTTACTGTATGCGTCGCACCACATGCACAATGTGCGATACGACTTGCGTTCCTGTGTAAATAGGGAATGCAACGCAACTCCCCATTGTGAATGGAGCCAAAAGTGCAAAGTGAGCTTTCAATCAGTTTTGGAGATTTTTACTTTGACTGCAGATTATTATTTTCATAACACTGAATAAGAAAAAGACTTGAGCAGCTCCAATTTATGGCTCTTTTACAGCAAAAGTGGATTTCCCTTAAAGCCATCTTTGTGTTATAGTAATTTCCTTGTTAAAATTACCCATCCTTTTACATCATTTTTAATGATTTAAAAAAACAAAAAACATTTTCATTATAAATGCCATTTACTCTTCAGAACAACATGTTTAATGTATGTTTTTTTAAATAAATATATTCACTTTTCAGAAACCATTATTATTTGAAACTAAGCTATTTATGAGCAACCCTATGGGCAGTTCTTCAGCTGTAAGCATGTACCACCTACTACGATACCAATGTACTATGAAATAATGTGATTTCTTTTTTTTTTAATCTGCTTTTCATTGTGTTAATAATATTTACATTTTATGTATAAAATAGTGCTATTATGTAGTACATAAATTATTAAAGAGACTTTATTTTCTTAAATATTTTTGAAACTATTTTAAGCTGTAATTAATCATTTATGATGAATGCAATTTACTGTGTAAAATGTGTTTGTATTTTAACCTTTTTCTTTTCAGAAACAATTACTATTTGCAAATTATTATTAGTATTTTTTTTTAAATAAACCATTCCATATTGTGCTTGTGCTCCTACTAGCCAGGGTCGGTTCAAGTAACAAATTGGGGCCTAGGGCAAAATTAGCCTGGGGGCCCCCCAACAGACACCCCCCTGACCAAAAAGCATCATTAGGGGCTTTTTATTGCAGCCAAATTTCCCTCCTGGGCCCCTGAACTGGTTTGATCCTCCGCCAATCACCTGCCAACTTAACTGTGCTCCCTGGGGCCCCTGCAGTGTCTATGTCAGTGTAGTGTTTCACCTGCCCGCCAGCACAGATGAGACGCTATTTTGCCAAATACTCTGCAGAGGCCCCAGGGAGCAACAGTTAAGATGGCAGAGGGACATCTTGGGGGCCCCTACAGGCTCTGGGGCCCTGGGGCAATTGCCTATTTTTTCCTATGGTAGCTCCGGCCCTGCTACTAGATATCCTAAAAACACACTGCCTCTAGGTATGACTATTGTTTACTACCCCACCTCTTGTTATGCCCCCTCTCTCCCCCCCCCCCTCCCCCCCCCCGCATCATTGATTTGTTTTGTATCACGTATCCTAAGCCTTGAGAAAATGTTTTTAAAAGTCCAATTTTCTACTTAAAGCGGTTTAACACCCAGCATTACAACTTTGCTTTAAAAGATTGCTTACAGCTTACAAACTATTATGCCAGATTTTTTTTTTAAGCAGAAATTCACTGAATGGGTTAAACATGACATTTTAGTGTTGGATTTAACTAGGAATCCGCATCTGTTCTTATCTGTAGTTACAAAATGTATCTTTATTTGTAATACAAATAGACCTTTGAAAAGCCTGCTGGGGAAAGCCCTCTTTGTTCTCTCAGAGCAGTGTTTGTTTGTTACATTGTAGATAGATACATTTGTAACTAAACAAGCAAGCACCAGGAGCATTTCTAGCTAAATGCAGCACTAAAATGTCATGTTTAATCCATTCAGTGAATTTCTGCTAAAAAAAAAAATCTGGCATAATAGTTTATAAGCTGTAAGCAATCTTTTAAAGCAAAGTTGAAATGCTGGGTGTTAGACCACTTTAATAAACATGTGCACAAACCTATTCATAAAGGGGTCAGACATTTGCTTACTTGCTTACTTTGCTAGTATTTTCTTTTTGTAGTAAGATCAACGTAGAAAAGAAGAGCACATGTGCATCCATTTATTTTTATGACAAAAAAAAATATGTCTCATCCCTACATTTTTTATTTACTATGCAAAATATTTTTTATTATTAAAAACATTTTTTATTTTCCACCCTAATGGGTGCTGGACGGCCCATTTATTTAGGAATACTTTTTCCATTTCAACTCCTTTATATGCCTTATTTGTGTTTTGAAGCTACTTGTTTTAACTGCTATAGTACGATCCTTCGCAAATGTTGCCTTTAGACTTTACGGCAATTTATTTTTTGTATGTTTTATCCTGTTGGAAGGTGTATATGGAACAGCTGGATGGCTATCCGGCTTCTACTTTTTGAGCTACCCATAGGATTGGTATATGTCCATTTATGTTCTCTGTTACATGTACCTTCTCGTAAAATATTCTGTACAAATAGTCTATTTTTTAAAAATATATTATTATTTTTTTTTTTTTTACATACCAATTCACCTAAGAATATAAAATATGTTGCAAGTACATTTCTATGTTTAAAAAAATGGAAAAGGTAACTTTTTTAATTTCTATTGAAAAAATTGGCCTTAGATTATAATGGACATATGTCTATGGTAAGGATTAGATTGTGAGCTCTTCTGAGAGACAGTCAGTGACATGACTATATATACTCTGTACAACGCTGCAGAAGATGTTGGCGCTATATAAATACTAAATAATAACATTATGCTTTCGCATGAAGCATTTTATTAGTGATTGTTAACTGTTCTCATTATAATCATTAGTCTGCTTGTTACTTTTAAAACAACTCCTCCCCTTTATTTCTCTATTTCCATTTTAAAAGACGAGTGGGACTAACCAATCAGAGACTTTGAAATCTGAGGACCGAAGATAATTAGTCTCTTAACCACTTCACCCCAAAGGGGTTTTTATCCTAATGGACAAGAGCGATTTTCACCTTTCAGTGCTCATCCCTTTCATTTGTCAATAGCTTAATCACTACTAATCACAATGAAATGATCTATATCTTGTTTTTTTTCACCACCAATTAAGCTTTTTGGAGTTGATATTTGTTTTCTGTAATGACTTTATTTTCTATGCATTTTAAAAGGGAATAACAAGGAAAAAATACACTATTTCTCCAATTTCATCTCCTATAGTTTTAATATAAACACTGCTACTGTACATAAAACCCACATATTTTATCTGCCTATTTGTCCTGGTTATCACAAGATTTGAATTATGTCCCTAGTACAAAGTATGGTGACAATATAGTATTTGGAAATAAAGGTGTATTTTTTCTGTCGCGTTTTATTTTACTGATCTCACGTGCACGGGAGCGCACAAGCGTGTGGGAGCGTGCACGTGCACAGCGGCAGCAGTGCTCCTTGACTTATAAAAACGTCCTGGAGCCGTTAAGAGGCTCTAGCAGGACGTTTTAATACACCTGCTTGTCTTTAAGCGGTTAATATCTGGTATGTAAGTAAAGCACACATTGGTTAGAGCCATATTTCTAAAGTGATATTTTGCAACCTAGGTGGTAAGTTTAGAAATAAATAGGTGGGAATAGATGAGTAATTTCACAGACAGCTGCATTTGATGACAGTTCTACCTTCTGCTGTAATACAATTTTGGTGGATTCACACTATGCACGTTGAATTGTGCTGTGTTGACGCACACTGTTCATACAACTGTTTAAAGTCGTGCACATCTCTGCTTTGTGACGGATTACGATAGCCTTTCTCATTGTTTCCACTGTGTCTCTGGATAATGCGTGTTGAAATGTGAACGTTGTTATGCAAAACACATAGGCAATATTCAATTCACTTTTTTTTCTACGTTTTCTCCTAGGAGATATTTTCATTTTATCTTTTTGAAAAAATACATTTTAAGCCACAACCTAGTAAGAAAATACTTTATAACCTTTATCATTTTGGCAGTGCTTTTCCACCTACTTTTAGGTACTTTTTCAGTTGCAGAGTGCAGAAAAGTTATTCTAAACAGAAGATAGATGAAAAACTATCTCCTAGGAGAAAACTAAGGAGTAAAAAGTGAGTTGCATATGGGTTGTAGTCCCATAGCCTATAAACTTTTCTCTTGAGTTTTCTCCAAGGAGATATTTTCAAACCTTTCCAATAAGAGAACTTTGAAGCTCCCACCATGCAAGAAAATAGTTAAAATAAGTTTTGTATTACTTTTTAACCTACTTTTGACTACTTTTTTCATTGCTAAGAGCTGAAATTTATTTTTGATAAGATGAAAAATTATCTCCTGGGAGAAAACTCAGGAGAAAAAGTTAAATAAAATAGGGGAAAATGACCCACAAGCAAGTAACTGTTTCTTCTGAGTTATCTCCTAGGAGATAATTTTTTGTTCACTTTAACTTTTCAGCATTTTACCATTGAAAAAGTACCCAAAATTTGATGAAAAAGTATTATGAAAACAATTTTGAGTATTTTCCTGTTTGCTGGTGTTTTGAGAGGCATTTTATGATAAAGTGTGAAAACAACACCTTGGACAAAAATTGAATTGCATCGTAGTGTGAACTTTGCCTTCTTCCTACAGGAAAAATAATGGCCCATATGCAATTAACTTTTTCTCCTGAGTTTTCTCCTAGGAGATCATTTTTCACCTTGTGTTTAAAATAACTTTTTAGCGGTTTGCAACTGAAAAAGTACCAAAAAGTATTTCCGTGTTTGCTGGTGGCTTAAAGAGAACCAGAGACGAAGCACCCTCATGTATTTTATCATAATATCAGTGGGAACATGACAGTAAACACCTACCCTGCTTTTAGTTTCATTCTTCTCTGCTTAATTTGTTATCAGCTGTGATAAGAATCCCCGACTGAGCCTTCAGTCTAGGTTTGAGCTGGATTCAGATTAGCTGAGTCACTCTTCTGTGAAGTCATTTCAAGCCCTCCCCCTCCTGGCTCTGCCTTCCTGCTTTGCATACTCAGCATTACGGAGGGCTGTGATGCAAGGCCGGGCCGAGGCATAGGCTGGAGAGGCTCCAGCCTCAGGGCGCAGTGTAGGAGGGGGCACACAATTCATTGAGCTGTCATTCCTAATTGTTTTTGAAACAGAAAGAAATAAGAAAAGGAGATACATGGAAGTGACTACAAGCCAGATAACTAGAGATTAAGGTGTTGGGGGCCCTGTGGCGCCTCTTGGTCTAATAGCAATCAGTGTGTGATGGCTGAGGTGGGAGGGATGGAGGGGCGCACTTTGATGTCTCAGCCTTGGGTGCTGGAGGACCTTGTCCCAGCTCTGCTGTGATGAGAAGGGAGAGGTTGCTGCTGCTAGGAGATTGTAGTACGCTCTACAATTATTACCTGAGGTATTGCTTTATTTCTCCGTGCTGCTGCCGCTGCTGCCGCTCATTCCAGCCCAGATCGGGGGAAATCCAGGTCGGACTTGGCCACAGCGGGATGATGATGTCACAGGCGCTCCTCAGCGTGGCTGCGCGTAGGACTCACAGCACTGTGCATGCGTCCCTGAACTAGGCTTGTGCGCTGAGCAGCACGGAAGCGCAGCAAGCCTAGATAATAACGATTAGAGCTGCTCATGACTCGGAAGTAGGGTATGAGCCGGCGGCCATCTTTGATTTATCCCGGGGGAAAAATGTAAAAATAAACGTTCCAAGGCACACCAGAGCGGCGAAAATAGCGGTAAGAGGATTTTCTAAACAAAAGCAATTGAATGATATGTTTCTTGTGTGTGTAACGTTCATCTCTGGTTCCCTTTAAGGGGCATTTTATAGACAATTTTGAAAATATCAGGAGAAAACTCAAGAGAAAAAGTTAATTGCATATGGACCAATGACTTGCTGATCCCTGTCGCTAATTTTCTGTGCACCACTCCAAGTTGGCACAAGTTCACACAGCTGAAACACTGATAAATGTTGTACTCTGTGACACGTACTAAACAAGTTATTGTTAAAATTATAGATGTACAAATGGTGGGATTTAGTGAACAAAAAGTTGATAGTTACATGCGAACGTTAAAGTTATTTATTTATTTTTTATGTTTTTTAAAATTGTTCCTCTTGACACTTTCTGCTTTGAAAGTTCGTTAGCTTAAGGAATGAAAGTATTTTCAGCATTAGTATGTAAATATGCCTAAAAAGGTTTAAATCTCAGAAAGTGTGGACTATAGATTTTTTTTTTTGCCACCTCTTAAACGTTGTTTTTTACATTTTTTAAATTTGTTTTCTAGTGTATTTCTCAAGAACTTTCTTTGCATTTAACATCACAAGACTCAAAAACAAAAGCAATTTTCACCAGCAGGTGGTGCTCTAGTCATTGGTACTGGTTATTTCTTGCAATTAATTTTAAGACTGGAAAAAAATGTCACCTTGCATTCATTCATTACAGTACGCATGCAACTCAACAAGAATGTAGAGCGTAATGCTGTCTTTAGTCCCGCGCTGTTATTGTGTAAAGTTTACTTTGTACGCCTTTTATTTTCAGATTGTGAAATCCCCGAGATGAATGGAGGCCGGCTCTTTTGATCTTTCTATGTTATGTGCTTGTATGTTTGTTTACCGAGGTTTTTATACCTTTCAGGAGTTATGAAGCGATGACAGAGAAATGTTGTTGAAAGACGTGGTCAACATAGTTGACATAGGAAAGAAGTTACATCACACTTTATCAAATCTGACAACATGTTAAGATATCTCCCAAGCAGGCATTTGTACATGTCTCTCCTTAGCGCTTAGGCTGCAGTTCTATTTATTTGCGTACGTTAAAAAGGGGCGCTGGGAAAAAAGGGCGCCGGGTTTTTAACGATAAGCATGGATAACGTTTAAAAATGTATTGTGCTGTATTTCGTTTAAAATTAATGGTTTTTAAAGTTATAAATCATTAAATAATGTGCATTAAATCGGCAATTGTAAAAACGTTAATCTTTCGTTTAAATAGTGAAACGTATAATAACGTTTAAAAAAAAATTACTAAGTAACCCTCCCTGTACCTACCCCTAACCCCTAGACCCCCCTGTTGATGCCTAAACCTAAGACCCCCCCCTGTTGGTGCCTAAGTAACCCTCCCTGTACCTACCCCTAACCCCTAGACCCCCCTGTTAGTGCCTAAACCTAAGACCCCCCTGTTGGTGCCTAAACCTAAGACCCCCCTGTTAGTGCCTAAACCTAAGACCCCCCTGTTGGTGCCTAAACCTAAGACCCCCCTGTTGGTGCCTAAACCTAAGACCCCCTGTTGGTGCCTAAACCTAAGACCCCCCTGTTGGTGCCTAAACCTAAGACCCCCCTTTTGGTGCCTAAACCTAAGACCCCCTGTTGGTGCCTAAACCTAAGACCCCCCTGTTGGTGCCTAAACCTAAGACCCCCCTGTTGGTGCCTAAACCTAAGACCCCCTGTTGGTGCCTAAACCTAAGACCCCCCTGTTGGTGCCTAAACCTAAGACCCCCCTTTTGGTGCCTAAACCTAAGACCCCCTGTTGGTGCCTAAACCTAAGACCCCCCTGTTGGTGCCTAAACCTAAGACCCCCCTGTTGGTGCCTAAACCTAAGACCCCCCTGTTGGTTTTTTCGTTTAAAAATAATGAAAAAAAAAAATTTTTTTTAAAAAGTACTGTTTTTCGTTTAAAAATAATGTTTGGAAAAAATATTGTACTGTTTTTCGTTTAAAAATAATATTTAAAAATGTATAAATCATTAAATAATGTGTAATCATGAGAAACAGTAATAAAACATTAAGTCTCCGGGCGCCGCTTTTAAAACGTTAGTTTTCTCCGGCGCCCTTTTTTCCTATCGGGCGCCCATTAAACGATATTTATTATAGGAGTGAATGGCGGCGCCCGATTTGTCCACTAGCCTCAGGCGCCCGAATTTACTGTTTCCGTATATTTTACTGTTTATACATTTGTTACTTTAACTAGTAATTTAATTCAGGCCCAGTTAAAGTTATTCCTGTTGAAGTACAGCACCACGGAATATGTTAGCGCTTTATAAATCAATAATACAGTGATAAAAATAATTCTTGATAATCCTTTTTCTTCCTCTTGGTAACTATTTTGATATACAAAAAAAAATCTTTGTACTTTGAAGGTGACCATATATCTATCGATTTTGTTTAGATCAACTAAGTGAACTACAATGTGGGTGATCAAATGTCAATCGACTAGTGGCCCACGCACTACAAGCAAGATCCTAGGAAATTCTCCTTCATATTTGATCCTTTGGCAGGGTCTCCACCTATCTCTCCCCCCCCCCCCAGGGAAATCCCCCCACCCCAGCAGTGAAACCGTTCCCATGGACTAACTCTGGCTTGAATTGCTGGTCTCTGTAAGTTCACATGATCATGCATCTTATACCGTGTTTGCATGTATAACCTTGTGCTATGTTGTATAACCGTTTGCTACCTCTCTGTCTGTCACCCCATGTTTACATTGTATGTATCCCTATTTATTGTCCAATGCTGCATAATAATGTTGGCTCTTTATACATATAATAAATAAGAAAAATAATGAACAATGTGGTGCCTCAATGCTCTGAAATCAAAAATCGATTCTGTGTTGATCAAAATCACGTGAACAGAACACTAGTCGAACAACCAATATCTTCCATCCTGGCCAGTTTTATCAATGGAGCATACTGGGACACACTCGATTCTCTCTTGATTTGATAAACAAAGTAACCAAGCAGCTCGGGGTGACCCAAAAGTATAGGGGACTAACTAAAATGTAAAGCTACAGGCGTGCTATACACCAGCGGTTCTGGATACAAGCCTGGCTTCAGTGGCATAAAGTGATAATTTGCATATTTAGGAGCTGTGCATTGTGGGTAACCACAGATGCTCACTTAAAGCTGAATTATCGCAAGTACCTTCTGTTTTAAGAAGGCAAATCACACCAAGCATCGATTTAATAAGATGATTGAACCGAATGGTTGATCGTACAGCAAAATCGCTAGATATATAGAAACCTTTAGACTTACGTTAAAGTTGCACTTATTTAATAACTCCAATGCTGCTTCAAGGACTGTGACCTGACTTCTTCTGCTCTAGCTAATACAGGTGTGTGTGGGCAGGGCCACTCCCCTGAAATACATAACATAAGAAGCACCTAGTTGTCGATTACTGAAGCCTCACGTTCTGCTCCTCACTGCACTGTGACTGACTGGTTTGTGTGAGATCTCTGCACTGCGTCCCCGAGCATGGCGATAATACTTAACGGGTGTGAGGCTTGTTGCGGTTTTCCAGTTTGCTTTGTAATAACCACGCTGACCACAGTCTTTGATGGTGAGAGAACCACATATAAGCGGAGCAGTACTTTCCCATGTCTTCCATTACCCTCCATGCCATGTGGTCTGCTGATGAAGTCTCTTGCGCTCTACATTCTGTGGTGCTGGCTCACACAACGAACTGGATTGCCAGTCCTTTCTATAACCTGTCACATATGTTGTGGTTGAGAGTTCCGTTCTTTGAGGACACTGGATCACCATGAGTCGGAGACCCCAGAAAGGTTGTGGCATGTTGGGCCTCAAAAACCTCCACTGTTCCCATTCAGCCTCATGGGGGAGGTGGACAGAGACAGAACATCTACGTTTAGGAGGTGGCTACAGCAATGTAATGTAAATATGGAGGAAAGCATATATGGCATCTGCCATGCATCACTCCTAGCCTGTGCTATAGCTGCAGCTGTTCCTGGTATAGGGGCATGTGTAATTACAGGGACAATAAATGTGGGCACTGGAACTTGGTATATTGCAGTTACCAATATTTTTTCATCAACATTTTTCTGATTTTCTATTGTTTATCAGTTATCCCCTATCAATCTCCTTCCCCCTCCTGATGTCAAACTCCAACCTCGCCAACTTACGTAAACCTATTCTTAATACGTAACTCCAACCTCCCCACTAACCTATACCCCTTCCTAATGCCTGACCCCAACCTCCCTCACTAGCATAAACCTCTTCTTAACCCAACCTCCCCCACTAACATAAACCCCTCCCTAATGCCCAACCCCAACATAAACCCCTCCCTAATTCCTAACTCCAACCTCCCACACTAACATAAACCCCTCCCTAATTCCTAACCCCAACCTCCACCACTAACATAAACCCCTCCCTAATTCCTAACCCCAACCTCCACCACTAACATAAACCCCTCCCTAATTCCTAACCCCAACCTCCCCCACTAACATAAACCCCTCCCTAATGCCTAACCCCAACATAAACCCCTCCCTAATTACTAACCCCAACCTCCCACACTAACAGAAACCCTTTCCTTAATTCCTAACCCTAACCTCCCCCACTAACATAAACCCCTCCCTAATGCCTAACCCCAACATAAACCCCTGCCTAATTCCTAACCCCATCCTCCCACACTAACATAAACTCCTCCCTAATTCCTAACCCCAACCTCCACCACTAACATAAACCCCTCCCTAATGCCTAACCCCAACCTCCCCCACTAGCATAAACCTCTTCTTAATGCCTAACTCCAACCTCCCTCCAACATAACCCCCCCCCCCTAATGCCAAACCCCAACCTCCACCACTAACATAAACCCCTCCCTAATGCCGAACCCCAACCTCCACCACTAACATAAACCCCTCCCTAATGCCTAACCCCAACCTCCCCCACTAACATAAACCCCTCCCTAATGCCTAACTCCAACCTGAACCACTAACATAAACCCCTCCCCAATACCTAACCAGAACCTTTCCCTTTAACATAAACCCCTTTCTGATAAATAGACCTAACCTTTCCCACTAACATAAGCCCTTTCCTAATGCCCAACCTATCCTCCCCCACTAACATAAACCTCTCCCTAATGCCTAACCCAACCTCCCCCACTAACATAAATCTCTTCCTAATGCCTAACCCCAACCTCCCCCACTAACATAAACCCCTCCCTAATGCCTAACCCCAACCTCCCGCACTAACATAAACCCCTCCCTAATGCCTAACCCCAACCTCCCCCACTAACATAAGCCCTTTCCTAATGCCTAACCCAACCTCCCCCACTAACATAAACCTCTCCCTAATGCCTAACCCAACCTCCCCCACTAACATAAATCTCTTCCTAATGCCTAACCCCAACCTCCCCCACTAACATAAACCTCTCCCTAATGCCTAACCCCAACCTCCCGCACTAACATAAACCCCTCCCTAATGCCTAACCCCAACCTCCCCCACTAACATAAGCCCTTTCCTAATGCCCAACCCCATCCTCCCCCACTAACATAAACCTCTCCCTAATGCCTAACCCCAACCTCCCCCACTAACATAAATCTCTTCCTAATGCCTAACCCCAACCTCCCCACTAACATAAACCCCTCCCTAATGCCTATCCCCAACCTCCCACACTAACATAAACCCCTCCCTAATGCCTAACTCCAACCTCCCGCACTAACATAAACCCCTCCCTAATGCCTATCCCCAACCTCCCACACTAACATAAACCCCTCCCTAATGCCTAACCCCAACCTCCCCCACTAACATAAACCCCTTCCTGATGCCTCACCCCAACCTTCCCCACTAACATAAACCCCTCCCCAATGCCTAACCCCAACCTACACCACTAACATAAACCCCTCCCTAATGCCTAACCCCAACCTGCCCCACTAACATAAACCCCTTCTTTCCAAATCACATGCTTCTCTATGAGTTCTCCTAAACATGACCATCACTAGTCAGCTGAAGTGGGAAAGGGGTAAAAAAAAAAGTGGTAGCTAAGCCCCTTGACATCCACTAGCCCCCAGGCACCTGCTTAGGTTGTCATGTGGATGATCCTGCCCTGCCTCTGCTGAATTGGTCCTTAGTTGGCCATGCTACTATTATTATTTTGTATTTACATAGCACCAACAACTTCTGAATCGCTGTACAGAGTATATGGTCTTGTCACTTAACCTTCCTAGCGGTAAGCCCGAGCTGAGCTCGGGCTATGCCGCTGGAAGGCACCGCTCAGGCCCCGCTGGGCCGATTTGCATAATTTTTTTTTGCTACACGCAACTAGCACTTTGCTAGCTGCATGTGCAAAGCGATCGCCGCCGCTACTCGCCGATCCGCCGCTATTCGTTGCGCCGCGCCCCCCCCCGACCCAGTGCGCTGCCTGGCCAATCAGTGCCAGGCAGCGCTGTGGGCTGGATCGGAGTCCCCTTTGACGTCACGACGTCGATGACGTCATCCCGCCCGTCGCCATGGCGACGGGGAAAGCCCTCCAGGAGATCCCGCTGGGGGGATGCCGCTGAGCAGCGGCTATCATGTAGCGAGACCTTGTCTTGCTACATGAAAAATAAAAATTATTTTTTTTAAAAAATGGTTTTGCTGCCCCCTGGCGGATTTTGATAAACCGCCAGGAGGGTTAAAGGGAACCTTAACTGAGAGGGATATGGATGTTTCCTTTTAAACAATACCAGTTGCCTGGCAGTCCTGCTGATCTCTTTGGCTGCAGTAGTGGCTGAATCACACACCTGAAACAAGCATGCAGCTAATCCAGTCTGACTTCAGTCAGAGCACCTGATCTGCATGCTTGTTGAGGGGCTGTCGCTAAAAGTATTAGAGATACAGGATCAGCAGGAGAGTCAGGCAACTGGTATTATTTTAAAAGGCAAAAATCCATCTCCTCAGTTTAGGTTCCCTTTAACAGTCCCTCAGAGGGGCTCACAATCTAATCCTACCATAGTCATATGTCTATATTGTGTAGTGTATGTATCACAGTCTAGGCCAGGCATGGGCAAACTTGGCCTTCCAGCTGCTAAGGAACTACAAGTGCCACAATGCATTTGCCTTTATGAGTCATGGCTGTGGCTGTAAGACTCCTGCAATGCATTGTGGGACTTGTAGTTCCTTAACAGCTGGAGGGCCAAGTTTTCCCATGCCTGGTCTAGGGCCAATTTAGGGGGAAGCCAATTAACTTATTTGTATATATTTGTGATGTGGGAGGAAACTAGATTGCCCAGAGGAAACCCACGTAGACGCAGGGAGAACATACAAACTCCTTGAAGATGTTGCCCTGGCTGGGATTCTAATCAGAAACCCAGCCCTGCAAGGCAAGAGCGCTAATCACTACGCCACCGTGCTGCCCTATGGAAGGCTTGCCACAGCAGACACTTGCTGAGCAGTGCAAACTGTAGTCTGTGCTGTGGATCACATGGTTCTCCGCAGGCCTTCAGGGTCAGCTTTGGAGCGGTCATTGGAAGAATCATCTGCTGCAGTCATGTGGTTGCTTTGTTGTGTGCTGTCCCTCTTTTGTTTTATACATTTCCTGATGTGTCTGTTTTTAATGGAATTTTGGAATGTAATAATAGAATCATGGAATTATTATTATTTTTTGGGGGGAATTTAATTTTAATTTGTAGAAGTGAAAAGTTTAGGACAGATTCCACAGCAGTGTGTCATAGCCCCCAAATGTAACATTTCAGATATTTAAGTGAACCTGAGGTGAGAGTGGAGGAGGCTGCCATGTTTGTTCCTTTTAAAGGGAACCAGAAACGAACACATTTTAAAAATGAAAGAAAGATGTTATACATACCTGGGGCTTCCTCCAGCCCCATAAGCCTGGATCGCTCCCACGCTGACATCCTCCGCTGCCTCTATCCGCCAGTACCGGGTCCCGTTACTTCCACCGGATGCGGCCAGTTGTACGCATGCACAGGGGCTCCCTCAGGCTCTGTACGCATGCGCCTGCGCAGTACGGAGGGAGCGAACTGCGCTTCCGTCGACTGGCCGAAATGACGGGACCCGGTACCGGCGGACAGAGGCAGTGGAAAAAGGCGGTGTGGGAGCGATCCAGGCTGATGGGGCTGGAGAAAGCCCTAGGCATGTATAAACGTTATTTTATTGTCTCCGGTTCTCTTTAAAGGACTTACGAGCCCAAAATGTCTAAAAAAGCAAAGTACCTGTAAGCTGTTTAAATGCACGGAGGACGCCGTCCGCGCCCTCCGTGCAGTTCCGCCGGGTCCCCTTCCTGAGATCGCCCCCCGCGCCGACCCCGACCCCCCAGGCCGGGTCGGGCTCTCGTGCCGCTCTCAATATGGCCGCTTCCATTGGCCGCGGCTGCGCAGTCCGCCTGGCCGCGAGTGCGGCTGCGCAGCTCTACGGCCAACCCCTCCGATCCACGCTACAGTGCGTGGTTCGGGGGGTTGGCCGTAGAGCTGCGCAGCCGCACTCGCGGCCAGGCGGACTGCGCAGCCGCGGCCAATGGAAGCGGCCATATTGAGAGCGGCACGAGAGCCCGACCCGGCCTGGGGGGTCGGGGTCGGCGCGGGGGGCGATCTCAGGAAGGGGACCCGGCGGAACTGCACGGAGGGCGCGGACGGCGTCCTCCGTGCATTTAAACAGCTTACAGGTACTTTGCTTTTTTAGACATTTTGGGCTCGTAAGTCCTTTAAACATTACCAGTTGCCTGGCTATCCTGCTGGTCTATTTGGCTCAAATAAGGAATAGTATGAAACCCAAAATTTCTTCACAAGTTTGCCTCAGGCGGCAAAAATTCTAGAACCTGCCCTGTTTAAAGGGAAGGTTCAGGGAGGGTGGCTAAAAAATAAAAATTAATTTCCAGCGTTTCCGGCGTGGGGCGCAGAAGTGTCGGGCCTTGGAGCGCAGAAGAGCCCGACCTGGCAGCCGGCCTGGCAAGGTCGGGTCGGCCACCGGACACCACCGGGAGCCTGCAGAGCGGCGGCGAGGGCACCTCCTGCCTGCCACGGGCTGGAGGAAGCCCCAGGTAAGTGGAAATTGATTTTTATTTTTTAACCACCCTCCCTGAACCTTCCCTTTAAAGGAAAACTATTGTGAAAAATTAGAACAGTTTAGATACATACATACAAATGTTAATTTCTCCAAGAGTAAAATGTGCTATAAACAACTTTTTCTTATGTTGCTGTCACTTACAGAAGGCAGTGAAAATCTGATCAGATCGGTCAGATTTTGAATTAGTTAGTCCATCTCCCCACAGGGAATTCTCAGTTATTTTTTTATTCACATAAAGCATTAACCGCAGTTCCTCAGTCCAGCTGCTAATATTGTGTGCAAATGAGTGCGTAAAAGCTGGCAGACATGTTCATATAGGGCTGCTCGAATCCGGATCCAGGAGATACCCGGATAGTTGCTATCCGGATATCTCCCAGTAAACATGTGCGGGGTGGGCGGGGGGTCAAGCTTACCTGTCTGACGTCTTATTCGTCCGTCCCTGGCGCCTCCCACGCGCATCACATGACTACAAACACTTCCTCCTTCAACCCGGAAGGAGGAAGTGTTTGTAGTTACGTGACCGCCGCGTGGAATGCATCGTGGGAGGCGCTGAGAGACGGGCCGAAGAAGGCGTCAGACAGGTAAGATTGACCCCGCCCACCCCACACAGGTTTACTGGGAGATATCCGGATAGCAACTATGCGGGTATCTCCCGGATCCGGATTTGAGCAGCCTTATCTTCATATAGATCCTTTCCAAGGAGTGCTATTGTAAATTTGATAGTGAGAATTCCCCATGAGGAGTTGGACTAGTCCAAAATCTGTCAGATCAGTCAGATTTTATTACCGACTGTAAGTGACAGCAACATAGAAAAATAAGTAATTTATAGTGCATTTTACTGTGGGAGAAATGTACATTGTATATGGATGTATTTTAAAGAGAATCTGTACTGTGAAAATCTTACATAAATAAAAGTACCAGCCTGTTTGTAGTCTTCTCCTAGCCCCTTCTGTGACATTTTCGCCGCTCCCTGCTGCTTTCTTGGTGATAAAATCACTGTTTTATTCATTGTTTTTGTAAACAATAAAGATGGCCGCCAAACAGGAAATACATAATCAGAGCAGGTGCCTGTTTGCAGAGGCTCCTCTCAAACATGACTTGACTGCTGTAATGTTTCTCCCACTTGTTGCCTTAGCTGCTTGTCTGGGCTTTGAACTGATCTTTCTGCACTCACAGCTGTTCACAAGGTCACAGACAGGTTGACTGTGAGCAGGGACTTGCCTGTGAGAAATAAAGCACACACACAGAGTTTGCAGGGGGCGTGCATAACTTCTCCCTATCACAGCAGAGGCAGTGCATTCCTCCATGGCTTGACAAAGCTTTAACAAAGAAAAGAAGATTAGATATATTACAGAGACAGAGCCACTAGGAAAGGCAGCAGTAATCCAGACCACATTAGAACAGGTATAGGAACTTACAGGATAGAAGAAATAAGGATGAAAATTTTGTTACAGAGTCTCTTTAAATGTTACAATTTTTCCGATTGTGGTCCTTTAAAGCGTGATTGTCAGCCACAAAATCAAACTCCATTTACCCACTGCTCTGTGTGAATTATGCTATCTAGTATCTACATCCTGACCCTGCATTGAAAGCATCCCAATCTAATCAGAAATGTTTCTGCTGTAATAAATCTTATCTCACTCAGCCTGGATCTATTTGGTACATTGCCAATGAGAAGGAAGCTTGCTATCACCCCTCCCACATTCCTGCTCCTCACTGATTGGCTGAGGGTAGTTCAGTGAGCTGCTGAAATATGATCTATGCTGTGCTCGCATGTGTTTACAAAGCAAGCTAGCTATGACAGTGAAGTTTCCAGGAGAAAAAAAAACAGCCAGGGAGGAAATGACATCAGGATTGGCTTCATTCAGAGGTAATTAAGATGGCAAATGCCTGAAACAGAATTCTCTTTATTTACTATATAAAATTCACTGAAATCAAAATGTGTACAGCACAATCCATATGTTATGTAAGTAGAACAAGTATTTAGCTACTTATATATGTGTTATTTTTCCCCCTGTAATAGTATGGCTGTCTCTGCTGCTTTAAGAGGAGGACATTTGTAGACAATTCTTTTGCATGAAGCTGTGTAGAAAGGCCGTATATCTTCTTGTGCATTGTGCAGACATTGCACGGGATTTGCTCGTTTTCGTTTTATCTCCGGCGTATGACCAGCGATTGCTCCACGGGGCTTAGCGAGCTTGTCTTGCCCCGGATTGGAACGTCACGCAGGATGGCAGTTAGGCTTAGCTGGATGCGTTTCGGTCTTGGGAGCACAATGCGGATCCTTGTGACGGGCGCGTCTTGTTGGTATTTTAATGCGCGTTGTGTCCATGGCTCTAGACATGCTCTGACTTCAAAGAGGAGCGCAATACAATCAGTTTTATGCGCGATAGCACATAGTTAGGAAGTAACGTAAGATTTATGAGCCGGGGCTGGGGATGTGCTTTCCAAGGCTCAGATTCTACCTCCATTCCCAGGTTTTTATTGGCCCGGTGTGCGTTACCCGTTTTCAGAGGTTTTACACTTGTGGGGACTCGGTGCTGCAAAGCCACGTGAAGAAGAGAAATCTGGCTTCCATCAGCTGCGTTGCCTCATATGCTGTAATCACCTGCAACCTTCATATGAGGGCTTCTTCTAGGAATCCATCATGGCTGACACTGACCAAACAGAACCTAAAGACATAACAAAGTTGTTTAGGTGATACCTTTAATGACTGACTGTACAAGAGTTATTTGCAAGCTTTCAAAACTTTAAGTTTCTTCTGCAGGCATGATACAGAATGGGGTCAACAGGGCTGCTCATCCGGATATCCGGATTACCCGGATATCCGAACTTTTTTCCACTATCCGATTCATCTGCGGATATTTGGGCGCATAACGCGGATATTGCGAATATCCGGATCCGAAATACTGTAACTAAGGAGATGACGTCCTGGAGCCAACCAGAGGGCTCCCAGCAGAAGCCCTAGCAACGAATCACAGAGGGGAACGGTGGCCAGCCCCACCTGACCTCATTGAGCCAATCACAGGTCTCCCAGCTTAATCCCTGGCACCCAATCACAGAAAGGAACACTGGCCAGCCCCCTTGTATAATAAGGAGGCTGCCATGATGAGACATATCGTCTTAGCGTGCTGAATGCTCACTGAGAGACATGCTCTAGTGCTGGTGGTCTAGCAAGAGCTGTACACAGTTATAAACCTAAAGCTGTTCAGTGATTAACCCCTTCTCTACTATCACCACACTATTGTTAAACTATTAATTAGTTTGATTGATGTCATAGTGTGACAGTCAGAGTGTGTGCTCCAGTGCTGCTGGGCCTAGCAAGGGCTGTACACAGTGATAAGCTGTTCAGTGATTAACCCCTTCACTACTATCACTACACTATTGTTAAATCATTAATTAGCTTGATGTCATTTGTGTGACAGTCAGAGTGTGTGCTGCAGGCAGCTACTATGTGTCTGGGTGTGTGCTGTGCACAGACCAGGCCAGCTGCTGCCTGCTGGCCAGCTATTAGCCTTAGGTATAGGTTAGGTATTAGGGAATAGGATTACTGTGTTATTGTGTAGTTAGTACTGTAGTACTGCAGTCATTGCTAGTAGTTGTTAGAGTAGTAGTACCAGGCGTGGAGCTAGGGGGGGGGGTCGGGGTAGGACAAGTGCCCCGGGGCGCCGGGTCCCCAAGGGCGCCCAGCTGAGCTTCGGGTTTTTTTTTTTTTTTTTGCGGGGCTGAGGGGAGCAGCGCAGACAAGAGAGAGAGCTGTGCGGACGGTGGGGAAGGGGGGCCATCTCCCCCCTCCTTCCCTCACCTTCGGTGCTCTCTCTCTCCCTCGCTGTCCCCTCCAATGTCTGTCCAGTGGCTGGCAGCGGCGGGCGGAACTCACCTCCATCTCGCTCCAGCGCCGGCCGGAAGTTCGGGTGCGCAGCCGCTGCTCTGGGACCATATCAGAGTAGCGGCAGATCCATCCGGCGCTGCGACGAGACGGAGGTAAGTTCCGCCCGCCGCTGCCAGCCACCGGACAGACATTGGAGGGGACAGCGAGGGAGAGAGAGCAGCTCTTCCTCTTCTCTGCGCTGCTCCCCTCCTGCTGGGGAGGGGGACACCTGGCTACCTACTCTGGGCACCTATACCTCTGGCTACCTACTCTGGGCACATATACCCCTGGCTACCTACTCTGGGCACATATACCCCTGGCTACCTACTCTGGGCACATATACCCCTGCCTACATATACTGGGCATATACCCCTGGCTACCTACTCTGGGCACATATACCCCTGGCTACATATATTGGGCACATATACCCCTAACTACATATACTGGGCATATACCCCTGGCTACCTACTCTGGGCACATATACCCCTGGCTACCTACTCTGGGCACATATACCCCTGCCTACATATATTGGGCACATATACCCCTAACTACATATACTGGGCATATACCCCTGGCTACCTACCCTGGGCACCTATACCCCTGGCTACCTACTCTGGGCACATATACCCCTGGCTACCTACTCTGGGCACATATACCCCTGGCTACATATATTGGGCACATATACCCCTAACTACATATACTGGGCATATACCCCTGGCTACCTACCCTGGGCACCTATACCCCTGGCTACCTACTCTGGGCACCTATACCCCTGGCTACCTACTCTGGGCACATATACCCCTGGCTACCTACTCTGGGCACATATACCCCTGCCTACATATACTGGGCATATATACCCCTGGCTACATATACTGGGCATATATACCCCCTGGCTACGTGGACTGGGCATATATACCCCCTGGCTACTTATACTGGGCATATATACCCCTGGCTACATATACTGGGCATATATACCCCTGGCTACGTGGACTGGGCATATATACCCCCTGGCTACGTGGACTGGGCATATATACCCCCTGGCTACGTGGACTGGGCATATATACCCCCTGGCTACATATACTGGGCATATATACCACTGGCTACATATACTGGGCACATATACCTCTGGCTACATATACTGGGCACATATACCTCTGGCTACATATACTGGGCACACATACCCCTGCCTACATATACTGGGCACATATACCCCTGGCTACCTGTTCTGTGGACATCTCTACCCCTGGCTACCTGTTCTGGGGACATCTATACCGCTGGCCACCTATTCTGGGGACATCTATACTGCTGGCCACCTATTCTGGGGACAACTATAGACCTGGGGCTACCTATTTTTGGGGAACCACGTCAGATTGAGTGTATTTTGGAGAACTGCTGCCAGGTGAGAGGTGTCTACCATATTAAGGGGGCATTCTACCTATTTATGTGAAATGCTGTCTATTTATGTGACTCATGACTGCTGAATTTGTCTTTTTGGGGGCCTCATGGTTACTGAATTTGTCTTGTTGGGGGCCTCATGATTTGTTGGGGGCCTCAAGATCGCTGAATTTGTCTTGTTGGGGGCCTCATGATTGCTAAATTTGTCTTGTTGGGGGCCTCATGATTGCTGAGTTGGTTATGTTGGGGGCCTCATGATTGCTGAATTTGTCTTGATGGGGGGGGGGCTCATGATTGCTGAATTTGTCTTGGAACATGCTGGAAGGTACATACTGAGGGAGGGTGGGTGAGCGTGAGCCTGCTAACCTCCATATACATTTGGCTCCACCCATAACCACGCCCACATTTATTATGTGACCACGCCCCTTTTTGGCGCGGCGCAACCTTGACTTTGGGGGGGCGCATTAATAGTCTTTGTCCCCGGGCGCTGAAAATCCTAGCTACGCCTCTGAGTAGTACTACTGTGTTAGCTTTCTACAGAACTGCTGTGCTGTGAGCAGTGGGAGTGTGACAGTTAGTGTGCACTAGTGTCTACTCCTCTGCTGTCTGACTGTCACTTGGCACGTAGCACTTGGCACATGTCACGTGGCACTCGGTACGTATCACGTGGCACTTGCCACGTATTACGTGGCACTTTCCACGTGGCACTTGGCATGTGTCACTTGCCACGTCTCATGTGGCACTTGGCACGTGTCACGTGGCACTTGCCAAGTGACACGTGGCAAGTGACACATGACACGTGCCAAGTGCCACTTGACACGTGCCAAGTGCCTAGTGCTAAGTGCAAATTGCAATGTGCCACGTGCATGCTACTGGCACACATTACACCTGCTGCTGCTGCATTGCCCTGCTCCTGCTGCCTGTGCAGCTCCCACCGCCAGGCCAGGGTGCTGCAGACCACTGATACCACCTATATTTAACCCAAAACACAATTGCTGCATAATTTTTTGGAGATGCCCTGGCTGAAAACTGTCATGTCCCAGTTGTGCGGTTGGATTTTGGACACAATGTGGGCTGCACGACTGCTGTCTGGAACCTAGGCCTAATGTTAATTGACAGCCATTTTTTTTTTTGGGGGGGGGGGATTTTAAGTCCCCACATCATCAATTAGTGTTCCCCTTTACAAATAATGATGCTACATGCCTCCTTTACGTTTTTAAAGCAATTTAAAGGCCACTTCCGTTTTTTTATATCCAGATATCTGAATCCGCCTGGATAACCCGGATACTAAGTTCGGATATCCGATTCAGATTCGGATTGGAAAATTTTGAAATCGGATATCCATCCCGGATCGGATATCTGGGTATCTGGATCTGAATTGGATCCGGATTTTGAAAAGGGGTATCCGAGCAGCACTGGGGTCAGAGCCGTGTTCTGTGTCATGCCTGAAGAAGAAACTTAAAGTGTACCTAAAGCCAAGTAAAAAAAATGATTTTCACATAACTGAGGCTTCTGCCAGCCCCCTGTAGCCGTCCTGTGTCCTCGATGGTCCTCAACGATCCTCCGTTCCTCCGCCGTGGCTTAGTTTCAGTTTCGCCTACAGGGAGTTGGTGGGCCACTGCGCCTGCACGGTCCTGGCCATGTGTATCCTTTCTCTTACTGTACCTGCGCAGGGAGCTATTGCGGACGGGAAGCAAAGATACCCGTGGCCAGGGCCATGCAGGCGCAGTGGTCTGCCGACTAGGAGTAATCAAAACCGTAACTAAGCCACGGTGGTGGTACAGAGGATTGTTGAGGACCATCGAGGGCACAGCATGGCTACAAGGGGCTGGTAGAAGCAGGGCCGGTTCTAGCTCCAATGGAGCCCCGGGGCAAAAATAACTTGGGAGCCCCTTGACTTCCCCCTTCCTGACCACTGATGGACCCCCACCTCCATCAGACTGAATGGCCAGCTGTGCTCCCCAGTCTTAGATAGTCTCCCCCCTAGTATAGATGACCAGGAGTGTCCCCCAGGATTAGGTAGCCCCCCTCCCAGAATAGATAGCTAGATGTGCCCCCGTGATTATGTAGCCACCCCAGTATAGATAGCTAGATGTGGCCCCCATAAATAGGTAGCCTCCCCTCTCCAGTAGAGGTAGCCAGATGTGCCCCCACATGATTATTGTAGCCCCCCTTTCCCCAATATAGATAGCTAGATGTGTCCCCCACGATGAAGTTGCCTCCCCCCCCCCATATGCATTACGATGGGCATTGCAACAGAAGGACCGAGGGTACTACTCACTTGTCTGCATCGTCTGGAAGTCCAGAAAGTCTTCGGCACTTCAGACAGTCACAGCCAGGGATGGGCTCAAATTTGAATTCGGGTGAATCCGGATAATTGCTATATGTATTTCACCCAGTTACCTGGGTGTTGGGGGGGGGGGGGCAAGCTTACCTATCTGACTTCTTCTTCGGTCCGTTCCTTGGCACCTCCCACGATGCAGTCCATGCGGCGGTCACGTGATTACAAACACTTCCTCCCTCCAGGTTGAAGTGTGTGTACTCACGTGACGCGCGTGCACCACATCGTGGGAGACGTCGAGGGACGGACCGAAGAAGACGTCAGATAGGTAAGCTTGACCCCATCCCCCCCCCCCCGCCCAGCCCGCACAGGTAACTGGATGAAATCCGGATAGCAACTATCTATATTTGGGCAACATTTAGCAGAAAATACTGCAATTTGGGCAACATGTCAGCACAAAATAAACGCAATGTGGGCAACATTTAGCAGAAAATAACGCAATTTGGGCATATTTCACCTGGACAAAAAAGCATTTACTCACCTAACAGAAGTCTTCTCTCGCTCCCGGGCGGCCTCTGGTGTGCAGCTCCCCAGACGATCTTGCTCCTGCAGTCTCCCGCGCTGACAGGCAGAGCAGGGCTACGGGAAGATGGCGCCCGAAGCCCTGTACTGGAGACACAAATAGTCTCCAGTACAGGGCTTCGGCAGCCTTCTTCCTGTAGCCCTGCTCTGCCTGCCTGTGGACTGTCTATGCAGGCTGGAGCGGGGCTGCAGGCTATGAACTGGCGAAGCGTCTATTAGACGCTGCATCCAGTTCATACAGATACGGTGGCCAGAGTCCCGAGGCCGGGACGTCCCGCAGCTAATAGCGGGACGTTTCCCGGGACCTCATGCAGCCTGGGACAGCGGACCCCGAAGGCGGGACATGTCCCGGGTAATGCGGGACGGATGGTCACCGTATAGGCGGAGCTCCACTCCGCCTTCAGTCTCCCAGCGGCAATCGCCGCTCGGAGACTGATAGACGGTGAAACCGTCATCTATTAGCATAGTACAGCACTGCAATCTACGGCAGCACTGTACTGGGAACAGCCGTGTGACACAGTTGTCCCCCTGGGACACAGGTGAGGGATCGGCTCTCATAGGCTGAAGCCTATGACAGCCGATCGCCGTCATTGGCTGGCTGGGTGGAGGGCGGGAATTAGGGGGGGGGGGGGGTATAAGGAAATTTATTTAAAAATAAATGATATATTAAAAAAAAAAAACATTGGGGGAGCGATCAGACCCCACCAACAGAAAGCTCTGTTGATGGGGAAAAAAAGGGGGGGGGGGGGGGGGAATCAGTTGTGTGCTGAGTTATGCGGCCCTGCAGCGAGGCCTTAAAGCTGCAGTGGCCCTTTTTGTAAAAAAATTGCCTGGTTTTTGGGGTTGGGGAGAGAGATAAAGCCTGTGGTCCTGAAGTGCTTAAAAGGAAATAAATATGGCAGCTTTCATATTCTTCTTACTTCAGTTGTCCTTTATTGCGGTAATCCCAGAAGGCCTGTGTTTAGCAATGCCGCCAATGCGCATAGTGTAAATGAAGCCTTAGTGTTGTGAACTGGAAATACAAGAACAAGGAAAAAATATATTTAAGATGCAGAACATTTACATCACGCTTTTCTCCAGGTGGACTCAAAGCGCCAGAGCTGCAGCCACTAGGGCGCGCTCTATAGGCAGTAGCGGTGTTAGGGAGACTTGCCCAAGGACTCCTACTGAATAGGTGCTGGCTTACTGAGCAGGAAGAGCCAAGATTCAAACCCTGGTCTCCAGTGTCAGAGGCAGAGCCCTCCACCAGGACACTATCCAGCCACATATAAACAGCGAGCGATTGCACAGCCAGTGACACCTGATCAGTGTGTATGGGCTCTGTGCAGCATTATAATCCCTCCCTGTCTTCACACCCGTCTCCCCAGGTCTGTATATTGCTGTGACCTCTCTTTTCACCTGTCCCTAATTATGGAGTGCAGGGGGGTTCCGGCACACGTGTGTGTGAATCCAGGAACGCAGCTGTGCAGCTTTATCGCTCCTCTGACGCTGCAGAGGTCAGGGGGCTACACCGTGCAGAGCCCTACGAGGGACTATTAGATGTCTCAGAGTGGCTGGAGACTCAGGCAGCCAGTCCTGCGCTCTGTTCATTAAACGCTATTCTTGTAATTATACACTCCGTAAAGCGGACCCCTAACTGGTGGAGATCAGTGTTGCTCGGATACCACCAATCACGAATTCGAGTAAATCTGGGCCCCGGCAGAATCGAAATCCGGATACGCCGTGATCGTGATCCGGATTTGAATCGGAGCTCTGAATTTGACTTGGATTTTAGCCGTGATTACATGATCACAGATTTGACTTTAACGTTAATAGCAAAGCCCCCATAAATGCTACAATCACCAAAATTGCATGGATTATAAAGGTGATCACTGGCTGCAACTTAATCAATTTTCAAGTTTCAAATGAAAAAAGTATTTGTGAATTAAGGCTGCTTTCATGCCTGGAACCCACTGAAAACCGCAAACGTAAAACGCAACCGCTAGTGTTTTGTCTGAGCGGTTTGCAAGCGGATTCATGCGCGTTTTTGGTCGTGTTTTGCAACATTGTATTTTTTTCCCCAGCGGGTGCCTAGCGTTTTGCGTTTTGCGTTTTTATCCTGATTGGTCCTGTGAATTATTTTTCATTTTGTTACAGTGTGCTGAACCGCAAAACGCTAGCAAAACCGCTCAGTTTAGGTTTTGCTGAGCGTTTCCGCTAGCGGTTCAATACTTTACATTGAAGCGCTAACGCTCCCAAAATGCTGCAGGTCCTGCGTTTGCGTTTCTGAGAAACGCAAACGCTCCTGTGGAAGTTGCCCCATCCATTAACATTAGCCCAGCGTTTTGGCAAACTGCTAGCGTATCGCAGCGCTGCCAAAATGCTGCCAAAAGCGCTCCTGTGGGTTCCAGCCCTCACAGTGGGACGTTACAGGCGCACGTTAGAGCAGCCTGTAACGCAGCCCAACTCACAGTAATGAAAAATTAATGGGCTGTTCATAGTGCCCATGTTGCGTTACAGTGTACCGCTGCACGTTATTTGAAAGTGCAGCATTGCTGGATGTTCTTTTGCCGCGTTAGACTGTTTGCACATGCTCATTATTGTGTTTTTTTTTTTTTGAGGAGGAGGGGGGAGTCAGCTGTTGTTAGCCACATGGCTAATTAATATTCACTGCACTGCCGTGTAGTGATGGGAAGTTCCGCTCGATTAATTGAATCGATTCATTGAAAAGAGCCGGACTTCCTATCCCTACTGTTCAGAATCAATTCATTGAAAAGAGACGGACTTCCCATCACTAGGTTCAGTCCTGCTGCTCTGAATCGATTCTGAACAGTAAAGATAGGAAGTCCGGCTCTTTTTAATGAATCGATTCATTGAAAAGATCCAGGCTTCCCATCACTTCTCCAGTGTTTACTTCCTGGAGCGGCCGCTGAGTGGCTGGCGGGACCACGTGATGCGGAGTGTTCCGATCATGTGGTCCCCGCAAGGTATGAGACAAAAAAGGCGTACCAACAGCCGCACAACGCGGTCCACCTCCAACACCACCAGGCGTTGCGTTAGGGGCACATTATGCGACCATAACGTCCCCTAAAACGCAACGTCCTGGTAGGAAAGAGGCCTAAAAATCAACAAAAACCCGCTGACTTTAGCGGTTAATAGCAAAGTCCCCTTACATGCTATAAACACCACATTTGCAGGATGTGTTAAGTAGAACAGTGGGAACAAGGAGCACATTTATTTTTCAAAAAGACCTTATAGTTTTTGAGAAAATCGATTTTAAAGTTTCAAATGAAGTTTCAAAGGAAAAAGTATACCTGTACTGTAAATGCGTTAAATACATTAACTGTAATTTACTGCATTTAAATGTATGCTATTTTACTTTAAAACTTTAAAATCTATTTTCTCAAAAACTATAAGGTCTTTTTTCCCTTGTTCCCACTGTTCTACTTAAAGTGAATGTGTACCGCTTTAAAAATAAAAAAGTCAGATACTCACCTAAGGAGAGGGAAGGCTCGGCCCTAATTATTATTATTATTGATTTTATTATTATTGATTTATAAAGCGCCAACATATTCCGTGGCACTGTATAAAGTAACAAACCAACATGGGTACATAATACAGACAATGGTGTACACCAATATACAAAATACATAATTAGTGACAAAATACAAAGAATGATACAAAATACAAATTATCGAATTGGTAATGACAGTGATAAAATTAACATGATGAATAAAATGTATAATGGTTACCAAGACACAAAAGGGGGAGAGAGCCCTGCCCTTGTGACCTTACAATCTAAAGAGAATGGGGGTGGGGGGGGGGGGGGGGGGGGGGCAGGAGGAGGGGTAGTATGCAGCAAATATATAGAGGCTTTGTGTTTTAGGACACCTAGTAGGAGTGCAATTTGGTCTTAGTACAAAGGGAAGTGGCCTAAGGTAGCGCATATGCATATCCTAATGAGCCTTCCCTCTCCTCTCCCGGTGCCCGGTCCCGCGCAGGATCCCCCGTAGCAGTATTCGACCAGTTCGGTCAAATACTGCCACTTCCGCCGCCGAAGGGATGTTTCGGAAGCCGACGGGAGCACTCGGGCTCCCAAACACGGGTTGCACCATACTACGCATGCGCGAGCGCCCTTTATGACGCAATCGCGCGTGCGTACTAGTATGGAACGGCCCGATTTCGGAACCCCGAGTGCTCCCGAAGACCTCCGAAGTCCCTCATTAGGACCGAGCCTTCCCTCTCCTTAGGTGAGTATCTGACTTTTTTATTCTTACAGCGGTACCCATTGGCTTTAACATATCATGCAAATTTGGTGTTTCTAGCATGCAAGGGGGCTTTGCTATTAGGAGCTGCACTCCTCTCTGTGTATGAATGTGGCCACGCCAGGCAGGTGCCAGTGTGTTTGCACCCCTGTGCAGTCTCACAGAGCCGCCTGTGCGCAGAGAAAAAAGCCATACACGAGTGATCCCGTGCACCTGCGCAGGTTGGATGCGCGCATACACGGAAGGGTACACAGCCGTAAGCCAATGTCAAAGATTGTTCAGAGGGTCCCAGCAGAGCATAGGGGGGGACAAAGGAGCCCCGAGGAAGCTTCTGACTCAGGCCTCTTCTCCACAAACTGTTTCTAGGCAGTGAAATGGCTCTCAAACTCTCACAACTGCTCACTGCTGCCTGGTAACTGCTTGTCGCTGCCTGGTAACTTCTCACTGCTGCCTGGCAACTGCTTGCTGAGCACACAGCTCAACAGTTCGTGGAAAAGAGGCCTCATTCAGAGGCTTTCCTCTGCTGAGGTATCTTTTTTTAAAAAAATGTTTTTACAGATTACAGGTACACTTTAAAGCCGTCATTCAAGCTCACTTTTTTTTTAAATGCATACTGCGTGGAATGTGTCATAATTTGCAAAGCCATTTTTTGCACTATTTTTTTTTAAACTGGCCTGTTCATTTTGCAAAGCTGACTTCCTGCATCTGTGTCAGAAGCACACAACTCAACACTCAGTAGAAAAGACGCCTAACGGTTTGCGGTCAGCACTGCAACACAGCAGCTTTAGGCCTCCTTTCCACGGACTGTTGAGCTGTGTGCTCAGCAAGCAGTTACCAGGCAGCAGCGAGCAGTTACCAGGCAGCAACTAGCAGTTACCAAGCAGCAGTGATCAGTTGTGAGAGTTTGAGAGGCATTTCACTGCCTACCAACAGTCCGTGGAAAGGAGGCCTTAAAGAGGCACTTAAGTGAGGAAAAAAAATTGAGTTTTACTCACCTGGGGCTTACCTCAGCCCCCTGCAGCTGATCGGTGCCCACGACGAGTCGCTCTGATGCTCCGGGTCCCGCCGGCGGCCACTTGTCTCTGTCTCTCTCTCTCTGTCTGCGCATGTACGGTACTTAACGAACGATCGTTTTTGTAACGATCAGCATACACACGTACTTTTGCTAACGATCGTCGTTACAAAAAATCCGCCAGGACGGATTTCCAGTTTGCAACGACTTCAGTCGCTGATCGCTACCCTTAACGATCGTTAGCGGTTATTTTGTAACGATCGTCGTTATAAACGATCGTTAGTCGTTCGTTACCAACGACTTTAGTCGCATGTCTGTATGCCCCTTTAAAGTGAACCTTAAGTGAGGAAAAAAAATTGAGTTTTACTCACCTGGGGCTTACCTCAGCCCCCTGCAGCTGATCGGTGCCCACGACGAGTCGCTCTGATGCTCCGGGTCCCGCCGGCGGCCACTTCCGGTTTCGCCGTCAGGACCCGTCAGGCTGGGGAACGCGGCTCATGCTACGCGTTCCCAGCCAAAATAGCACCCCCTATGCGGCCATATGTCCGCATAGGCACCCGTATGCGGACATATGGCCGCATAGGGGGTGCTATTTTGGCTGGGAACGCGTAGCATGAGCCGCGTTCCCCAGCCTGACGGGTCCTGACGGCGAAACCGGAAGTGGCCGCCGGCGGGACCCGGAGCATCAGAGCGACTCGTCGTGGGCACCGATCAGCTGCAGGGGGCTGAGGTAAGCCCCAGGTGAGTAAAACTCAATTTTTTTTCCTCACTTAAGGTTCACTTTAAAGGGGCATACAGACATGCGACTAAAGTCGTTGGTAACGAACGACTAACGATCGTTTATAACGACGATCGTTACAAAATAACCGCTAACGATCGTTAAGGGTAGCGATCAGCGACTGAAGTCGTTGCAAACTGGAAATCCGTCCTGGCGGATTTTTTGTAACGACGATCGTTAGCAAAAGTACGTGTGTATGCTGATCGTTACAAAAACGATCGTTCGTTAAGTACCGTACATGCGCAGACAGAGAGAGAGAGACAGAGAGATGTATATAGATATATGTATATAGATATATATATATGTATATATAGATGTAGATAGATGTATATAGATATATAGATATATGTTGACATAGATAGAGATATATCTATCTATATCTCTCTCTCTCTGTGTGTGTGTGTATATATATATATATATATATATATATATATATATATATATATATATATATATATATAGATCTGTACGCAACTTCCTCTTTCCTACTGGCCATTAACAATGACGTTCGTTCCGGGTTCATTGATTTGAATAACGTTTAGCATAATAGATGCGCTGCATCATACGTTCGTCACTTCCGCATCGTTCGTTCGGAAACGATCTGATCGTTTGCCACTTTCAACACCTCTTTACTAACGACCTTTTCATTTCTCTCCTTAATTGATCGTTCGTCGTTGCTTACGAACGATCGTTATCGCATGTCTGTACGTAGCATAAGATACATACATTTGCATATAAAATTTGCATAATCCTGCATCAACTCAAAGTTATTTGCATCTCATTGACCATCCCTAGTCTTATCATTTATTCCTGTCTAGTTCCTTCCTGCTCTTTATATAATATGGTTATCCCTCTCATGCCCTTTTCAGTAGCTTCATGAACAAGATAAACCACTTCAAAACTGAGGGGGTTTTACCCCATGAGCACCAGAGCAATGTTCACCTTGCAGCATACCTTCCATTCATTCACCAATAACTTTATCACTACTTAGCACAATAAAATTATTTATATCTTGTTTTTTTTTTTTTTTTGCCAACAATTAGGCTTTCTTTGGGTGGTACATTATGCCAAGAATTATTTTATTCTAAATGTTTTTAACAGGAAAATAAAAAAAAATTGGAGAAAAAAAAGCATTATTTTTTTTTTTTAGCTTTTGACCTTTATAGTTTTTAAATAATACATGCTACCATAATTAAAATCCATGTATTTTATTTGACCATTTGTCCCAGTTATTACACCGTTTAAATTATGCCCCTATCACAATGTCTGGAGCCAATAGTTTCTTTGGAAACAAAGGTGCATTTTTTTCAGTTTTGCATCCATCACTATTTACAAGCCCATAATTTAAAAAAGCCCATAATTTAAAAAATACCCTCTTGACATACATATTAAAAAAGTTCAGTCCCCAATGTAACTATTTATGTATTTGTTTTTTATTGTCATTTTTTTATGCAAAAATGTTTTGGGGGGTACAATTTTAAATGTAATTGCGGGTCTTTTATAAAAATTAATTGTATGTAGGTGTAATTTTAATATTTGGCCACAAAATGTCCTCAGTCATTTCTTTTCAAGGCGTCCTGTAAGTGTACTGTGTACTCATACAGGATGTGAGCCGTGAATGTGCAATTTTTTTTTTCAGAATGATTGCGGGTTGTCATTGAAGCCAGCAATCATTGCAACAGCGCTGTCCTCCTCCACCGCTTTGATCATCTGCTAGATGCCCTGTTAACTCCACAAATTGGGACGTACTGCGCAAGTGCGGCCAGGCGCAGTACTACTGTGCAGTCGCAGAACGCTCCTGGGGGGCGGGATGGGGTAGTGCTCATCTCTCGTATCACTAAAGAGGAACTATAGTGAAATAACATGATTAATAAAATTGCTTATATTTACCACAAGGCAACAAGGTTCACAGACAGCAAACTGTCAGGACCATGGTCATGACATCACACCGTGGGAGGAGTTTCACCACAATATCAGCCATACATACCCCCCTGATGATCTATCTGAGTAAAGGTAAATGTTTCTCATGGGAAAGGGGGTCTCAGCTACTGATTGGAATGCAGTTCAATCCTTGGTTACAGTTCCTCCTAGCATTGCCTGTATGTCTTCTGGCCTCTCTGCCTTACAGCTGAGCTGACATGAATGATGGCTCAGGCCTCTCACACATGGATAGAAGTTATGATCTATATCTAGGAGTAACTTGCCTGTGATGTATGAGGTATGGAAACAGGAGTGACGCTGGAAGAGAACTAGCAGTGCTTATCTGTCCTCTTTGAAGCTAATGTCTAAAAATGAACCCTGAACAGAATGGGGCCTGTTAGTATGAAATCTCACTCAGAGAGGCACCCCAGGGGAGGCGTCACCTATGAGTATGACAGGAAATCTCACTCAGAGAGGCACCCCAGGGGAGGCGTCACCTATGAGTATGACATGAAATCTCACTCAGAGAGGCACCCAGGGGAGGCGTCACCTATGAGTATGACATGAAAGCCCGTATGTTTCTCTCTCTCTCTGCCCTCTCCGAGTGTGACATGAGGGGAGATATAACCATGTCATGTATAACACGGCTTCAGCTATACAAGGTCCCCTGACAGCTTTCCTTACTGTCAAAATATTCCAAATCTATTACGAATAACTAGTGGTTACTAAAGGGAATGCCTTTATTTGCATTATTATTTACATTCATATATCATTCGTTTTTTTTCATATAAATGTTGTTTAGAACTAAAAAAATATATTTTATAAAATATTTTTTATTAGGAAAATAATATTTTCAAACAGGGGCGTAACTCAGGGCTGCCGTCAGAAATCTCTGGGCCCCATATTTGGCAAACCTATTGGGCCCCCATCACAAAATTAGTCAGGACCCCCCCCCCAAATAAAATATCCAGCATGTCCCCCACAATTTCTCCAGAAACCCTATTACTCCTCTTCCTCAGACCAGTACAAACAGCGGCTCTGCCTCATGGGCCCCAGCTGAGATTATAAAGCAAATCTGATCATCCTGCATGTATGGGCCCCAGAGCCAGCACGGGCCCCATATAACTGTACCGACTGTAGCACCCTGATGGCGGCCCTGGCGTAACTACATTGGGCTGGGCCACCCGCAGAGATCTGTTGGTTGCCTCCTCCCCCAACCTCTATTACAGGGGTAGGGTGTCGGGCCAGGAGCTAGGGGGTCCTTGCTGAACATAAAGTAGACCTGCAGTAAAGCAGAGAGTTATACATTACTTGCTCTTGTTGGTAATACAGGTTCTCTTCACTTCCTCTGTGCAGCCAGCCAATCACCATGCAGGTCCAGTCCTATGTCATGTGACAGGGACAGAAGGCGCATAGTGATTGGCTGGCTGCATGCCACTTTAAAACTGAACCATCGCCGCCGCAAGCAAGTAAAGTATAACAATGTGCTCTGCTGCTGCTCTGCAGGAAGATCCCATCAATTTATTATTAATTGACTCTTCCATGAAGCCCAAACAAAATTTAACAACAGCATTTGTAATTCATTTTTCTCCTATAACATTCAAAGCACGCGCATTGTCTCGGATCTGTGGTTCGTGACAAGGTGGATTAGGTTACAGAGGTAGAAAGCCACATGTCACATGTCTGCAAATACTGCAGATTTTACTACCTTCAGGGATGGAACTGCCCAGACTGATTGTGGTAAGGTCAGGGGCGGGACAAGGTCCTTCAGCACTAGAAAGCGGAGATTTCAATGTGCACTTCCCCCCTCCCCCGACTCAGTATAGGTAGCAAATGCGCCCCCGCCCCAAGTATAAGGCAACCCCCTTCCTGAAAGTAGATAGCCAGTTGTGCCCTTGCATTAGGTGGCCTCCACCTCAGTATGATAGTTGGATGTGATCCCAGTATTAGCCGATTGGATTTGCTTGGATAAAAAAATGCTGTCGATTTTTCAGGAAATCCGATTTCGATAATTTTATAGTATCGCGTGTGGCCAGTTTTAGCCACATACTTGCTTCTGGCGTTATTCAAACACTACTGCAGCAGGGCTGCCAGGCAACTGGTATTGTTTAAAAGGAAATAAATATGGCCGCCTCCACATTCTTGTGACTTCAGTTGTCCTTTAAATACCACAGTTCAAGGCTAGTAAATGTTTCCTGTTAGATTCAGGTTCTCTTTAAAGCGTAATATCTATGCTAAATCGACCTTCACGGTTATAATAGTGGAGATCCGCCCTATCCAGGCAGTAATCGTCGTGTGTTATCCGTTGATGCGGATGTTTTCCCCCACAGTCTCGCATGTCTCCATGCTTCATGATGTCTCTATTGCTCAGTTGTGTCCCGTTGTCATAAACATCTCAGGAGAAAGTTGCGTGTTTTGGCCCAGATCCCACCAACGCTTCTCTTCCATCTCTGGGGATGCTTTAAGAATTGCAGTTGGACCGTATCATCAGGGTAGTGAGAAGAGCTCGCACAATAAAAGAAACAAAGCTGGCAAAGTTCTTAAGAAAAAAGAAAGAAGCCAAACATGTAAGTTCTCACAGTGAGGCACGAAAGCCTGGAAGTCCACCTGTTCCTCAAACATCACAGTAAAATATGCATCGCGGAAAGCTGGACACGCCCTGACTCAATGAGCACAGCAAGCGGTTGTCACTCTCGCCTTGCCGCACTGGAGTGCCAGGTTCATATCTAGTCCTGAACAAAGCAACTGCATGGAACTTTGATGTTCTTCCTGTGTTAATTGGCTCCTAAATTATTTTTTAAAGAAGTTTTAGGGGTGTCAAACTCAAATACAAAGTGGACCGAAATTGAACACTGGGACCTGGTTGAGGGCCAACCTCAACGTCTACTGGCCACCTCCCTCCCTTATAAAGTTCATTGGTGTCTAGTGCCCCCCCATATAGTTCCCTGATATTTAGTGGCCCCCTCTCTCCCCTATACAATCCCCTGGTGTCTAGTGGTTATCCCTCCTCTATACAGTTCCCTGGTGTCTAGTGGTCCTCCATCCCTTATGCAATTCCTTAGTGCCTATTTTCCCGCCCCTCCCTCTCCTCCCCGATACAGTTTCCTGGAGTTTAGTGCTTTCCCCCTCCCTCCCCTATATGGCTACCCTAATGATTCAGGGCTTCACCTTCAACATAGCATCCCTGGTGGTCTAGAGTGGGCCAAGCACAATGGAAAGTAGGGAAACCACTTGCTGGTCAAATTTGATGGCTCTGTGGGCCAGAGTTTGACATGTATGAGTTAGACACCAGTATCTCGATAAGTGAAAGCCTCTGGATGGTCAAGAGATTTCACCAGTCTCCCTTCACCCCTCCTGCACTGTGCTGGGACCCTCTGAACAATCTTCTACATTAAAGTTGAAGATTGCTTGTGGCCGAGTTGAGCCACCCTGCGCCGGCACAGAGTATGGCCCGCGCCTGCACAGTTCGCCGTTGAGCAGCTTGTGCACAGTTTTTTCCTCACACCCCCATCCTCTCCACTTTCTGGCTAGTTGCATTGCAACTGGGGATGTCTACCAGTGGCGTAGCAATAGGGGGTGCAGAGGTTGCCAGAGGGGCCCTCCCTCAACCGCAGTACTAGCTCTCTATTGGTCCTGTGCTGGTAATAATCACTTTTATGGATGCTTCAAATAATCATTAACAAGCTGTTCCCCATCCACTTCTTGCACCTCTGATACTGTGGCAGTCCTTGGCAGGTTTTGGTGCACCGTATCAATTGTTATGTATACAGTGTTGGGGAGGGGGGGCCCAATGGAAAACCCGCTCCTTAGCTACGTCACTGAAGTCTACCCATCCTGGAAGTTTGGGGGAATCCGAATTAACGGTGGAGCAGAGATGGGTAAAAACATCCTTTTCAATGGTGTTGCACCAGGGGTCTAAGAGGTCACCAGTGCAGCCTGGCATCAGCTTCAGAAGGTGTGGTTAGGACATATCTTCACCCACCAGTACCTTTCCTTTTTGTCTTTTCCCAGTACAGAGGCCATCACAGGGCACCTTGAGAATGAGCCATAGTTATTGTTTTCTAAGGTTGCTATTTTCCACACTAAGGGCTGGAACCCACAGGAGCGTTTTGGCAGCGTTTTGGCAGCACTGCGATACGCTAGCAGTTTGCCAAAACGCTCAGCTGATGTTAATGGATGGGGCAACTTCCACAGGAGCGTTTGCGTTTCTCAGAAACGCAAACGCAGGACGTGCAGCATTTTGGGAGCGTTAGCGCTTCAATGTAAAGTATTGAACCGCTAGCGGAAACGCTCAGCAAAACCTAAACTGAGCGGTTTTGCTAGCGTTTTGCGGTTCAGCACACTGTAACAAAATGAAAAATAATTCACAGGACCAATCAGGATAAAAACGCAAAACGCAAAACGCTACGCACCCGCTGGGCAAAAAAATACAATGTTGCAAAACACGACCAAAAACGCGCATGAATCCGCTTGCAAACCGCTCAGACAAAACGCTAGCGGTTGCGTTTTGCGTTTGCGGTTTTCAGTGGGTTCCAGGCCTCACTGCATGTCATGTGACATCCCTTAATGCCCAAAGGAAGATGGATGTGAGAAGAAGCCTGAACAGGAGTGGTACATGGACCTCTAAGCTCACTATACTGACCTCTGGGGGGAGGAGGGGAGGCAAGACATGTCTGTACATATAGGGGAGAAAATGTCAACACTTCTAGAAGGCACATAAACTTGTTACAATTGATGGAATTGTGTAGGGCCCACTCTGCAATATTTCAACTGGAACCCTTGGTGGTCTAGCTACAGCAATACTAGGAAGTGGTTCTAACGATGTGGACTACCGCTAGTGTGTGAAGAAAATTGCAAGTGCTGCTTCCTGTACTATGCAGCACAGGAAGTAGCTACAGCAATTACTATAATATCCTCAATTGGAAAAATAATTTCCTCAACGGGAATGCAGGCGGCAGTAGCGACCCAGCAAATGTTTTATTTCTTCTACACTCTGTCCAAAATGGAATAAATTCTTGGCCTGGACTCGCACATTAAACATTGCCTGAGGATGTCCCGTAATGAAATTACAATTTTATTTGATCGTGTATTTCCCTTTCTAATGACCGTGAAACCAAGCATGCTAAAAACACGACGTTTGTTCTGCTCCTCTGTGTCGTGTTGGGCTAATGTAGCTATAGAAAATCATACCATGTGTTTTGGTCCTCTGCCCTTCTTCAGAGAGAGAACTGGAGCAGTATAAAGCAATTTTCCGTCTCTTAACTGATGGCCATAATGGAAGAGTCATCCCAAGCTCTGGTGAAATCAGCAGTTTCCTACATGTAACTGTTTACGGAGGAACTTTTATTGCTTCTTTGCTTCTTTTATGTTCACAACAAAGCCTTGCAGCCCCGAAAAAATTTGAAATCCAATCTGTAGAAAGTATGTTCTGCTCCTCTTGCCAGCGACACCGACACTCGAGCCTCAAACTGTGCAAGACAAATCCGAAGGCTTTGATATGTGTCCACAGGACGGTTCCCCTCGATGTTCATAATGACATCTGAAGAACGGAGGTCTTCTTTTTATTATTTTGGTATGCGCTATTACCAAGCACGTCCTGAGAGGCGGTTTTCAAAGCCCTCCAGCCCAAACACCCAATTGAGGGCTTCGTAAATTTTGAAAATAATCCACGACCTCTGACCCAGGAGGATCTGCCTGTCATTACTGAGTGAAAGGAGCTGAGCCAAAGGCTTGGCCTCAAATTTCGGGATGATCTTTGGAATATTGATCTAGGCAGATGGAAGAAATCTGGGGAAGATGGGTTAATATGGAGAGCATTACTGAAGATGAAAGCGGCAGTGTCAGAAGGATTGTCCTGCTGTCCTTTGCTGAAAATGTATACCCACAGTATCTTCAGTACCTACAAACCTCTCAGTATCTGAGGTTTATGACTCCATCCTTACCCCTAAATGGAGACTTTCTCTCCCTTTGCCGAGTGTGTCTTATAATACAAAATTACTTATGTAAAGTGTATGAACAGGGTCACAGATATTTCTACCTTGGCTTCAGTGAATCACTGTAGACCACCAAATCTCAGTGAATCTTTGTAGGTACTTAAGAGAGGCAGGGGCCCTGGACTCCACCACCTGAGACCCCCAGTCTGCATGCAACACAAAGGACAGTGCAGGTGAACCCCAGTGATCTCACCACCGGGGGCAGGTGTAAGTGAGTCCCCTGGTGGTGGGAGCAATGGGGTTCACCTGCACTGCCCTTTGTGCTGCATGTAAAGTGTGAGTGCCGGGTGGTGGCAGAGCCCTGGGGCCCTGCCTGTCATGTGCACCAATGTTTTTGTGATTTTTTTTATCTCCTAGTATACAGGTCAGTGGTAGAAATTGAGCTTTTGAGACGGATACCTGCATGCGGCGCCCCCTGCTGGCCACATAATTCATGATTGTGTGTGACTGAGCTCTCTCTCCTGTCTGTGGCCGTATTTTTAAGCTCTTGCGAGATTTGGTATTGCAGACACAGGTGCAAGTTTTTGCATCTTTTTATTGGCTGACAGGTTGTCTGCTGACCAATTTAAATGGCAAGTTGCTGTCTTGAAGTGAGCATTTGCTCCCTATGTATGGAATTAAAGTCTACCAAAGACGGCGGAAGTTTTTTTTACTTGCCTGGGGCTTCCTCCAGCCCCATAAGCATGGACGAGTCCCTTGCCGTCCTCCCACTGTCTTCCGTTTAGCGGTAATCAGCTCCGGTAACAGGCTCAATGACGTCAGCCAGGGTGTTCTGCGTATGCACGGAAGGCCCGCGCATGCGCAGAAGACCCCGGCTGACTCAGACTGGAGCCGACTGAGCCAGTTACCGGGGCTGATTACCGCTGAACGGAGGGAAATGGGAGGACAGCAAGGGACTCGTCCATGCTTATTATTATTATTTATTCATTGTATTTAGCGCCAACATATTACGCAGCGCTGAACATTAATTTAGGTTACAGACAATATTTAGGGGAGACATACAGCAATATGACAATACAGGAATACAAGAAAGACCAGATCACACAGCACAGTATGAGTACTAGGTAATGCTTAGTCAGTCACTGGAGGGGAGCATGGAGATTAGGCAAGTTAGGTTCACTCAGATGCATAGCATGGGTGCACAGTAATGGAGGTGCATGATCAGGTAGGACACAAAAGGAGGAGGCCCAAGGGCTTACAATCTAGAGAGAGAGGTAGGGACACGAAAGGTATGGGGCTGGAGGAAGCCCCGGGTAAGTAAAAAACTTTGGGTTTCTTCATCTCTGGGTCACTTTACACAGTATCTCACAAAGGTAAATATACCTCTCAAGTTTTTTGTAAATATTGAATTATACCTTTTCATGGTACAACACTGAAGATATGACACTTTGATACAAAGTACAGTACTTAGTGTTCAGCTTGTATAACAGTGTAATCTTAACACACAGTCATTAAAGTTTAAACCGCTGGCAACAAAAGTGAGCAAAATGTCAAAATGTTTCCCTAAGTGCCAATATTGTGTGTGCTCACCATTATTTTGCAGCACTGCCTTGTCTCTTTTGAGCATGGAGTTCCTTAGAGTGTCACCGGTTGTCACTGGAATCCCTTTTTGTTTCTCCATGACGAAGCTGGTGGATGCTATAGACTTGTGCGCACAATAAATGTCAAGGAATGTCAATTTACAAAGATTAAAGCATTCGGTAAAACCAAGTGAGAAGTAAGGTATTTATCTCCAGGCTACAGCTGTTATCCAACGCTCAGCGATCTATAAAATGTTACAGACAAAGGAGACAGCCAATAGGAGGATTCACTCTGTCCTGCTACTCTCTCCATTGGTGCCGATATACTGTTGGGAGGGTCAAGTTTCTCTCCTTCAGGCAGCAAAGAAGAGAGCTCCAGTGGAGGAAGAGGTTTCCCTTGCAGCCCTTTAGATCATAACTCTTCAGATTCCTGCTCCAAAATGCCAAGGAGCAACTGGAGAAATCATCCAAGCATGATGGGTCTTATGTTTATTGATAGTTAATGGTAACTCGGGCTATAAGAAAAATGTTAGAAGAGGACATGCAGGACTAAAGAGATGCCAGGGTTCCTCTTAAGGTGGCCACTAATGGTCCAATTTTTTGAGAAAAATCGTTTGAGCAATCAGAAATTCTGATCGGAAGAAAAAATCGTTCACTACACCATCAACAAACCAATCTTTGCTTCCTATCTGTCTCAACCAATCAAAAAAATCCAAATTTTGGTTTGACAAAAATCCAGTCAGACGATTTTTTTTTATAATTGTTCACAATCCATCAACTGAAATTATTTTCAACCAATTCGATCAGAATTTCTGATCGCTCGAATGACTTTTCACTAGAAATTGGACCATTAGTGACCACCTTAAAGAGGAACTTCAGCCTAAACAAACATACTGTCATTAAGTTACATTAGTTATGTTCATTAAAATAGATAGGTAATATAATCTCTTACCCACCCTGTTTTAAAAGAACAGGCAAATGTTTTCATGAGGGCAGCCATCTTTTTGGTTGAAAGGAGGTGACAGGGAGCATGAGACACAGTTCCAACTGTCCTGTGTCCTGATCATCCCTCCCAGTTGCTAGGCAACGTGAACAACAACATAAGAAATCCCATCATGCTTTGCACAGCATCGGGAAAAAAGCCTGGGCAGTTTCTTTGATAGGGCGGAGCTTAGCTTTTGTAAAGCTAAAAATAAGGCTTATGTAAGAAAAATAAAGTTTTCATGCTGTGAAACTGTTAAAGAAACACCAAGCCTTTTCAGGGCTGCTGATTAGATTTTTAGTCTGGAGGTTCACTTTAAGTATTGCTGTCACAGCACAGAAGCAGGAGAACATCACTGTAGCAGAACAGAGCTTGCTGACAGACCTACTTCACAGATTCTACTTATTGCCCAACAGGTCTTAAGGTGGCCACTAATGATCCAATTTGTAGCGAAATATTGTTCGAGCGAATAGAAAATTCTGATCGGAAGTGAAATCGTTCACTACACCATCAACGAACCAATCTTTGCTTCCTATCTATCACAACCGACAAGAAATTCCACATTTTGGTTTGACGAAAATCCAAATGGACAACTATTCTTATAATCGTTCGTAATGATTTGTGCTCATCACTGGAAATTATTTACAACCAATCCAATCAGAATTTCTGATCGCTCGAACAATTTTTCACTAGAAATTGGACTGTTAGTGGCCACCTTGCGTGAGCTGAAGCCATGTTTTTTGGTACATTACCAAACTGCTAGCGCATTTGCAAAATGTTTTTGTTTTTCGGCGTGAGGCAATTTTCCTCACATGAAATTTTTACAGAACAGCTCATAGGGAATCGAGCCACTTGCGTTCCTCAACCTTCCGTTTGAGGATGCCCCACATATGCTCAATAGGTTTTAGCAGTGGTGTAACTACAATTCATGCCCCCCTCCCCAGCGAAACTTTAATGGTTCCCTCCCAATATTCACACTCTTCCCTTGCCTCCCCTCACAGCCTGGGGGCCCATCTCACAAGGGTCAGACAACAAGTGTGGCCATCATGATCTTCAATTCACACCCATAAGAGTAGCTGCAAAAACACCTAATATGAAATATAGTCCCCTGTATCAGAGGAAGAGGAAGGGAAGTTTAGAGGTCGGGGCCCCCCAGCTCTGGGCCCCTCTGTGATTTAAGTGCTGCTCCCCTATAGTTACACCTATGGGGTTTAGGCCTGTAGACATGCTCAGCCAGTCCACCACCTTTACCTATACACAGGGCCGGATTTACCATAAGGCACATTAGGCACGTGCCTACAGGCGCTTGATGATGGAAAGGCGTCTCACTCCCCTTCCCCAGTGTCTCCCTCCCTCCTTCCCTGTACAGAGCCCCGAGTAGAGTGTAAATGGCAGGTTGTTCACTTGGCTCTCTGGAGTCCCCTCCTGACGAGATCTCCCTTCAGTTGGGGGCACCTCTAGCTGCCTAATACTTGGGGGCACCTAAAGTTACCTAATATTGAGGGTATTTCTTGATACCTAATGCCAAGTGGTACCTGTGGCTGTCTACACTGGCCAGGGGAAGTAGGGGGGTGGTGAAAGCTGGGCCAGCCAGCACACTTGCGGTGGGGTTTGGGTGCCAGGACATCTGTGCCTATAGACTCCTGTGATGTAAATCTGGGCCTGCCTATACAGCACTACTTTATACTTACAGTAAAAGCGGTGAAACAAACACACTTCTATATGTCATACTTGCAGTCTAGAATGTTAGGACCTCTGATAACCTGCCGGCTATGCTCTGGTTAATGGCGTAACGTACGTGTTACAGTAGCCGGCGTACCGCTGTGCTCCTCTCTACACCATGCCAGTGTAACTATGATCTATGATGCTCTAAAGTGAGAGCGAACATTCCTTCCTATAAGGTGGTCTGTAACCCCCCCCCCCCCCTCCCGCCATCCTTTTCATCGTCCATGAAGCTGTCAGTGCCTCCACCCCCCCTCACCTGCCGAGCTTACTGTTTCCATTGCTGGCAGGTTAAAGGTCGGCGGCAGTCAATGCTGAGATATGAGCAGCTGAGGGGCAGAGTTCATCCACAGGTACATTGCAAGGATAGGGATTCACTTTATACGTCACCTGGGACACAACACATAAGATGCCTGGATAACTATTAGAACATCTGAATACATTTTCCCTTGGTGAACTTGGCCCTGACAGATTTTCAGCATGTGATGTCAGCATGTTTTCCTGTAGGAAGGCTGTCGGCTTTTCCAGACAATCCTTGCTTTGTAGTTCCTAAACCTGGCTTAATATCCACTGGCCCAGAATGAGGCTGCAGAATAGATACAAAAACAAAAAAAAACAACAAACCCCCCTCCCCAAAAAAAGTTTGCCTTCTTGAAACAGAAGGTATTTGTGATCAGTAATGCTCATCCGAGCTAGAATATCCGAGATACTCGGATATCCTAGCTCTTTTTTCCCTATTCGAGCTCGAATACCGAGCTAGAATAGTATTAGCTATCCGGGCTGTGCTATCCGAGCGCACTCGGATAGCAAGCAGCTATCCGGAGATATCCTAGCTATCCGAGCTCGGAGAGCGTCACGAGCTCGGATAGCGTCACGTCAGACGTCACATCGAGTCCTCACAAGCGAATCAGAGGGCTCCCAGGCGTACGTACAAAAAGGGCGCCCGGACAAAAAGGGCGCGGGGTGTAAACTCTAAATAATAATTAATCATTAATAGGGTTTATAAAAATAGTGTGCTATATTTCGTTTACAAATAAGGTTTAACAAAATTATAAATCATTAAATAATGTTTATGAAGTCGGAAATTGTGAAAACGTTATTCTTCCCTGTTTCTAAAGTTAAACTTATAATTACGTTTATGAAAAAAACAATAATATATGTTTAATTGTTATAATTCTATATTATTGTGAATAACCTTCATTTACGGTTTGTTCTTATAATAAAATCTGAAAATATTCTTTATAACGATGATATAAATATAACTACGTTCGTAATAAGTGTTGTAAAACATTAGTAATTATTACTAAAATTTTATGAAAACTTTACCTAAGCCTACTCTTACACAGAACCCTCCCTGTACCTATCCCTAGCCCCTAGACCCCCCTGTTGGTGCCTAAACCTAAGACCCCCCTGTTGGTGCCTAAACCTAAGACCCCCCTGTTGGTGCCTAAACCTAAGACCCCCCTGTTGGTGCCTAAACCTAAGACCCCCCTGTTGGTGCCTAAACCTAAGACCCCCCTGTTGGTGCCTAAACCTAAGACCCCCCCTGTTGGTGCCTAAGTAACCCTCCCTGTACCTACCCCTAACCCCTAGACCCCCCTGTTGGTGCCTAAACCTAAGACCCCCCTGGTGGTGCCTAAACCTAAGACCCCCCTTTAATATGTGGATAATAATGTTTTACTAATTGTGGATGCAAAAAATATTTTACAATTTACGTTACGTACTGATCGCTTTATTTTGTGAATAATAATGTTTTACAAACAGTATGGGATAAAACTTTAAATAATGTTTTAATTAGTTAAATAAGATAAATATGTTTATTATTTTCATAAACGTTATTCGGCACGGGTGCATTTTATAAACGTAAATCACCACAAGCACACTTATAAATCATTAAAAATCTCCTGGCGCCAGTTGTAAACGTTATTTATGTCCTGCGCCCTTTTTTCCTGCTCGGCGCCCATTAAACGCTATTTATTATGAGAGTGAATGGCGGCGCCCTTTTTGTCCACTAGCGGCATGCACCCTTTTTTCCCGCTTCCGGCTCCCAGCCCTCTGACTGCAGCCAATCACAGAGGGGGAGCCTGGCCAAGCCCCCCTCTATAAATAGTGGGTGCCATGTTGCCTCACTCGTCCTGCTTGCGACTTACTGACTGATAGTACTGAGAGACTGCTCCAGTGCTTTTTGTCTGTGTGCAAGTGCATTGCTATTGTTCTAAACCAAGCGTTTTTACACTCCAACACTTGATCTTCAACTGTATTGCTTTGTATTGTAGATAGATCGTATTTTAGGCAGTTTAGGTTGTGTGATTAGGGACTAGGGAGGGAGACTGTCACTGGTGCTGCTGCAGCAGCTAGGCCCTGTACCTGGGCAAGGCAGCCTGCCCTGCTCTGTGCTCTAGTCTCTAGTTACCTGTGCTTTCACCTGTCCTACTCTACTGTACTACCTCTGTGTTAGATAGATTATTGTACTATTTTGTAGTTAGCAAGGCCCAGCTTTACTGCTATACCTGTCCTGTATCTGCTCTCTGTAATATAGTCACACCTGTTCTATTGTTTAGCTAGATTCTTCTATTGTTTAGTTAGTACTGTAGTGTACTCTAGTCTGTGTATAGGGACCGTCCGTCACCGCGTTACCTAGAGTCTTTGTGTGCGCAGTGCACGTCTGCGCTGTCCGCACCCTCTCGTTAGTGCTACACCCGTCCTATTGTTTATATTACTTGTATTGTGTATTCACTGAATTGTACTGTACTGTAGTCTGTGTATAGGGACACCGTCAGTCAGCGTCAGCTAGGGTCTTTGTGTGCGCACTATGCACTCTCTCGTTAGCGCTACACTGATCTCTGCTGTAGAGTACACCTGTCCGTCACCTCACACACCCACCACCACCACCAGTCCGACCCCATTAAAGTACCCCACTTGTCCCACCCGCCTATACATAACTTTTTTTATTCATTTGTATAATATTAGAAATATACGATGTCTGGCACTGGCAGCCTCGGTTTGGGCAGGGGCAGCAAGGGCAGCAAGGGCATCGGCAAGAGAGGAGGTCGTGGGCGTGGCAGCCGCGCCACCACCACCACCATGCGCAGTTCTGCATCTGCACCAGTGGCTATTACGCCATTAGCCACTGGCCGTGGACACCTTGGCCGCCCAACAGCTGGGAGTCACGCTGCACAGACACAGCAGCAGCAGCAGCGTGTGGCGCAGATGTTCCTCCCACCGCCAGGTCGTAGCCGTCCTATTGAGGAGAAGGATGCAGACTCTGTGGTGGAACTGATGGTGGATGAGCAGGCCACCATTAGCTCTGGAACAGAGTCCTCCACCCCCGCCACCACTCCTGTTCGCAAGAGCAGCAGCAGCCGCCCAGCACTGCCTGGGGAGGAGGAGGAGGAGTGCAGTTCTCCAGCCCCAGCGGGCAACACCAGCACCCTGTCACTCAGCACCTTCTTATCCCCAAGCAAAGCGGGGCTATGGAGTGCTGTTGCGGCAGAATTGGCAATGGAGGAGGAAGAAATGCTGATGGGCACTTTGGGAGATGACGCTTTGGACAGTCAGACAGTGGTGACTGTCCCTCAGCCCATGCATGCAGAAGGGGAGTTTGTGGGGTTATCCCAGCAGGACATGTTTGCGGAGGGGTAGGATGATGATGACAGGGTGAAGGACAGAGACTGGGTGGCAGATCCTGGGGATGTCATCAGCTCTGAGGAGGAGGAGGATGCGTCTGCGGGCCTTGCTAGAAGGATCAGCATCGCAGGCATAGGCAGGATCAGAAGTGGGCGTGGTATGCAGGCCACACAGGGTGCTGATCCAGAGGCGGAGAGTTCTGCCAGTGCCACCAGCCGCACCAAGAATCCCCCCCCCCAACCACCACAGGGAGACCAGCGGCAGCAGCACCTTCCAGCCGAAGGGGCAACTTCACCTCCCCAATTTGAAGTTTTTTCACCCTGCCATATGTGGAGTGCAAGTATGCCACCTGCAACCAGTGCCGCCAGCAGCTCAGCAGAGGGAAGGAGCCCTCTGCGTACGGCACCACCTCTCTGGTGAACCATCTGGCAGGGAAACACTTCCATGAGCATGAGGAGTTCATGAAGTTGAAAGAAGCTGGCAGTGGCAGAGCCGCCACCACTGCGAAGCCGTCGGCAGCAGCCACCCACCCTCCTCCACCTCCTCCAGCAGCACCAGCAGGAGTGCGTCAGAAGCGCACTGCTCCTCCTCCCTCTGCAACTCCTGCCGCCGACACTGAGGCCTGTTCTGGCAGCCAGTCCTCAGTGGCCTCCTCTGCTCACTCCAGTGATTCCCGTGCCAACAAAAGGCGTCGCCAGACCCTGCTCAGCGACACCTTCCAGGGGGTGGTCAGGGTTCTGCCTCCCAGCAGCCGTCGCGTGCGTCAGCTGAACGGCTTGCTGGCATGAGCCATGTGCTCCCAACTCCTGCCTTATTTCCTTGTGCAGGAGAGGAGCAACATGCGTGCGCTCCTGATGTGTGCAGCCCCCGATTGGCCAATCCCCAGCCGACATTATTTTGCACGCACGGCCATCCCTGCACTTCACCGCTCTGTGATGGCCAATGTCGAGAGAGGGCTGGATCACGCGGTGGGTCAACGGGTCCACGTCACCATGGACTCGTGAAGCAGCCGGTTTGGGACAGGCCGCTATCTGTCCTTCACCGCGCATTGGGTCAGCTTGGTGGAAGGGGGTGAGGAGGGGGGAGCAGCATCGGACACTGTCAGAGCAGCAGCAGCAACAACGCAGTGGGTGGTGCCACCATGCAGGGTCAGCAGAATTGCAGCAGGTTCCTCTGATCTGCTTCCATCCTCCGGCACACCAGCCCAAACCCCCCGCCTCAGCAGCAGCGTGAAGCCCCGCCACTGCCAAGCGCTGCTGGAATTTGTCAGCCTGGGGAAGACCAAACTGATGGCGAACCATGTCCGGGCCAAACTTCAAGAGCAGGAGAGGAATTGGCTGACCCCCAGAGGCCTCAGAGTCGGAGAGGTGGTGTCCGACAATGGGGCCAACCTGGTTGCTGCAATCAGCAGGGGAGACCTGACCCACATCCCCTGCCTGGCGCACGTCCTGAACCTGGTAGTCCAAAAGTTCCTGCGGACCTACCAGGGGAAGGACCGACTCCTTGAGGCGGCAAGGAAGGTTGCGCGTCATTTCCGGCACTCGCCTGCAGCTGTAGCGAGCCTGGAAGAGGTGCAGAAGGAGCTGCACCTGCCACAGCACCGGCTCATGATCGATGTTCCAACTCGCTGGAACTCCACCCTGGCGATGTTGGAGCGTCTGGTTGAACAGAGGTAGGCTGTCAGCCAGTACGTTGCATGAGCAACAGTTGCCGCCATCACTGCAACTGGGCGTGCCACCACCAACCTCCCGTCCATCATCTCCACGAAGGACTGGGGGCACATGCAGCAGGTGTGCTCAGTGCTGGCACCCTTCCTGCAGGCCACCAACATGGTAAGCAGGGACCATGCAATGGTGTGCGAGTGGGTCCCCTTGGTGTGTGTGCTGGGCAGGGCCCTGTATGCACTGCTGGAAGAGGGAGCGGCAGCCTTGGACCAGCAGGAGCTGCAGGCAGCTTCACAGGCCACCTCTGAGGAGGAGGGCTTGGAGTTGGTGGAGGTCCCTGACCTTGCTGCTGATGAGGGGGAGCAGCAGAGCGCAGCTGGAGTGGTGTGGGGGTGGAGAGAGGATGAGGTGGAGGAGGCAGAGGATGAGGAGGACAGCACTGTCGGCTCTGGGGCTGCCGATGATGTGCCAGCAGACGTGGCCAGACTCTTCCCAATGGCAGCGCATATGCTGAGGTGCCTGTGCAAGGACCCAAGTGTCATCCTGATGAAGCAGAGGGAGGACATCTGGATCTGCATGATGCTGGACCCAGGTCTGAAGGGGAAGCTCAGCCAGTTCCTGCCTGCATGAGGAGACCGTGCGCAACAAATGAGGGATTTGCAGCTGTCCCTTGTTGAGCGCTTGGAGGAAGCCTTCCCTCAGACATCCAGATAGAAGAAGAAATAGAAGAAGAAGAAATAGAAGAAGAAGAAAAAGAAGAAGAAGAAGATATAGAAGAAGAAGAAGAAGATATAGAAGAAGAAGACGAAGAAGAAGATATAGAAGAAGAAGAAGAAAATACAGAAGAAGAAGATATAGAAGAAGAAAAAGATAATTGAAGAAGATACAAGAAGTAGAAGATGAAGAAGATTCGAGTAGAAGAAGATATAGAAGAAGAAGAAAAAGAAGAAGATATAGAAGAAGAAGAAGAAGATGAAGACGATGTAAATGAAGACTTCCAACATACAACCATTTTGGACACAGATTCTCATGCAAACACTTTTAATGAAGTTAATTTACTATTTTTGATACCTTTTTATAACTACTACATCACCACATAATCATTTGATGTTTTTCTTCATAAAAAAGGTGGTTTCATGCATCATTGACCTCCAATACAAGTTTTACAAGATATTTAAGGACAGCTCGAATATTTTACTCGAATACAGACTCGGATAGTGACGTTGGATATCCGAGGTCGAATCAGATATTCGATTAACTCGAATATCGAACTTCGAGTGAATTCGGATAGTTTACTATCCGAATTTGACCAAACTGGAATAGGATAATGAGGTATCCGATCAACACTGTTTGGGATTATTCAAGTTGGAGTGAGCTCTGAGGTGTCCCCACAAAGCATCACTGCTGAATGACAGATCAGATGCTGTGACTCCACTGGCTGCATGCTTGTTGCCAGCGGAGTTGCAATAAGGGATGCAGAGGTTGCGACCACATCGGGGCCCCTGGACCAGAGGGGCCCTCTAAGGGCCTTTCTTTATCCATCTTATTATCTTTTCATTGGTACTGTGCTGGTAATGAACGCCTCTGTATGTGCATTGCATAGTGGCAGATTTACCTTACAGGAGCCTATAGGCACAGGTGTCCTGGCAACTTAGACTTTGCCCTCCATGAGCCTAAAACCCCCACTGAACCGCACTGGCCCAGTCGTCACTTCTCTGTAACTTCCCTTGCCCATCATAGGTAGCTAAAGGTGCCACTTAGTATTAGGTAGCCCGAGGTACCCTCAATATTAAGTAGCTAGAGGTGTCCCCAAGTATTTGGTAGCTAGAGGAACCTCAGTATTAAGTAGCTAGAGGTGTCCCCAAGTATTTGGTAGCTAGAGGAACCTCAGTATTAAGTAGCTAGAGGTGACCCTGACTGAAGGGAGATCTCATCAGTGGAATGCAGAGAGCTGGGTGAGTAACCTCTCAGTTACACTCTCATCAGGACTCTGCATAGGGAAGGAGGGAGGTGCTCAAGGAGGGGAGTGAGCTGCCTTTCCATCATCAGGCGCCTATAGGCACGTGCCTACATTGCCTTATGGTAAATCCGGCCCTGCATAGTGGCAATCCTTATCAAACTGTTCCCTTACTCTAATTATCTCTGATAATGCAAGTGTTCTTAGTAAGTTTTGGGACTCCAGATCAGAGTGCTTGTAAAACTCGCACTGGGCCCCCAAGCTCCTCAGTTACGCCATTGCTTGTTGCAGCTGTGTGACTCATAAGTAACTAACGCCAAAAGCTCAGCGATTGGAATTAGCAAAATCGCAATCGCAGGACATGCAGCATTTTGGGAGTGTTTGCACTTCAATGTAACGTATTATGCGCTGGCAAATCGCTCATGAATCGCTACACATAGAGATTTGTGTGCGATATTAAATTACTGCAAACTGTAAAAAAAATTAAAATAATTTGAAAGGCCCAATCAGAATTAAAATCGCTAACCACAAATCGCTATCACAATCGCTGGCAAAAAGCTTACACTTTTTAAAATCACTACCGAAATCGGCGGAAAACGTTCATGAAATCACTTACAATATACTACTTAAAAACGATTTGTGATTTGTAGTGGGATCCAGGCCACACTCTCCTATTGAGAGGGGAGACTATGGATTCCATAAAGCAGGGATGTCCTGCGAGGGCCGAGGTCCTCACACATTTTTGACACAGCTCAAATGAATTGATGGGTGTGAATCAGGAAAGGTGTGGTCCATGAGGTAGAACACATTCCTCTCTTTCTCAGTCCATCCTAAGCACTGGCATGGATCTGGCCCTCCAGGCCTGGAGTTCAAGACCTGTGCCATAGAGATTCCCTGATCCGCTCTCAGTCTCCTCATTCTCCAGCTGTCCACTGTTCAAATTTGCCACCTCCAGGAGTCCTCGAAACAAAGCAGGTGGTTTGGGCGCACAGAGCTCATTGCCGGGCGCCGAAACTCATCGCTAGGCAACCCATATTAGCAGTGTTATGTTGCGTGGGTCGTGTAAGGGTAATTCGGGTCTCTGGCCGCTGCCAGACCCCAAATTACACCTCCCTCCGAGTTGCGACAACTCGGAGGGGGAACAGTATTTAGCACCGTCAGGGAGCTTTGCGGCAGCAGGGAGAGCTATCATTCAGCTCTCCTGGCGCCCAACTCACAATACATATGCCCTTGAAAGGCCTCAGGCGACTCCGTAATGCGGATGCAAAATTTTGACTGTGGAATGTGCACAGGAGCCATGTCAGTGTGACATAAAATCTGGTTCATTCAGCTCCCAACACAAATAAATGATACGCTTCAGTGTTTGAGAGAGCTCTGTTGCTATCAGGAGTGTCTGTGCAGCCAGATAAAAGTGTTTTGTTCGTTTACTTTTCAGGTAAGCCAGGGCTGCACCCTACTGCAATTCAGCTGCCTCATTTACATACATAGAGCTGTGAGGGTTTTTAACACTTGCAATGAAAAAGCAAAACAAAACACAGTTCAAAATAGGAACTATTCTATACGTATGAATCTATGTTTCTGTCATCATGGCACATGTCAAGTGGACTGCTTTTTTTAACACAATTCATTAACACAGTTATGTATTAATGAATACAATTGCTGTCAGGTGCATCTCTTCAGGATGCTCATTTACTGAGAGTTCCAAAGCCAGTACAAATATACCTAGTCTCTGAGAGTTCTCTGGCCTTGAGAATCCCGCATAGCTAATCAGCCTATTCTAAGCATCACTGGGAGGGAGGGGCTACTCAGTAATATATAGCATTAGAAAGTGTTTCTGATACTGAAACCAGGAAATTTACCTTAAGTGAGTATCCTGAAAAATGTACTGCATCTACAGTACAGTGCTTCTTTAATGTAAAATTGGGCATCCTGAATAATGTATTACATTGTATTATATGTTATTATGGAGCCTCTTTAAAGGAGTTTTGCTGACCTTTTAAAAAACAAAAACTGTCACTTACCTGGGGCTTCTATCGGCCCCCTGCAGCTGGAATGTCCCGCGCCATCCTCTTCCGATGTGCCATTCCCTGCCGCCGGCACCGGTGTAATTATACATCTAACTGGATGAATAGAAGTGCAGCTGCGCGGCCATGTGCATGCTCGCTCCCACGCGCGTCACCGGGAGTTTACTGCGCAGTACAGGAAAACTACGTACTGCAGCAAGCTCCCGCTGACGCGCAGGAGCGAACACGCATGCACTATTAGTCTAGTTAGAATTACGAATAATTACACCGGGACCAGCGGCGGGGAACGGCACATTGGAAGAGGACGGCGTGGGACATTCCAGCTGCAGGGGGCCGATGGAAGCCCTAGGTAAGTGGCAGTTTTTGTTTTTTAAAAGGTCAACAGAACTCCTTTAAGAAGCCGAAATTCAGAGGGTTTAGCGGCGTAGGCAGCGTTGATGTGTTTGGCGCCCAGATGTTTCCCGTATGCCCGTGGTTTGCTGACATAACCTGCGGTAAATTTGGACAATAATTCCGTGAAAGGGCCTGTACATCACCCCTCCAGCGTCACAGCGCTCCCCCGCGTACGCCGAAGGCCGACCACGCTGCCAGCACGCCTTTCATAAAATAAATGCGGCTAATAATTGTCTTTTGTGAAAACAAGTGGAGAAATGAAAGCCATACTGGGCTCCGACTCAGGAGGAATTGAATAAGTAGGGACCATGATTGAGTTCAGGGAGGACCATTAGAGACAAACTGTGGAGCAGATGTTACAGTTCAGTGCGGATAAACATTCCAATCCATTCCGGGCTGGTTATTGCGAATATAAATATTATTCCCTTTTCATGATTTGGTTACACAACCACCATCCGAGGAAGCATTTGATCTAAAAAGGCTCCATCAATCCTGCAGCGTCGGGGGCTCTCCTGTGTCTCTTTGATTGTGGCATTCCACAGCTCCTCAACCGTTCCCACTGGACCCTCACCGGGAGAGCTTATCATCTCATACACATAAAAAGTATGATATTAATACACTATCAGTCTTTAACTTAAAGTTATCAGTAGAGATGGTCAGTGGAACATGAATAATTGCATGCCGGTTTAAAGGATACCCGGACTGACATGTGACAGGATGAGATAGACATGGGTCTGTACAGTACCTAGCACACAAATAACTAGGCTGCATTCCTTTTTTTCTCTGCCTGAAAGAGTTAAATATCAGGTATGTAAGTGGCTGCCTCAGTCCTGACTCAGACAGGAAGTGACTACAGTGTGCCCCTCACTGATAAGAAATTCCAACAATAAAACACTTTCCTAGCAGAAAATGGCTTCTGAGAGCAGGAAAGAGATAAGAAGGGTCAATAGCTCATAGATTTTTAGCTCTGGCGTACTTCACTGAGTGTGTCATTGAGCAAAAACAATAAAACAGTTAACATTTAAAAAGTAGATTTAAACATAAAATACAACTGTGGAATATCTTAAAAAGTCATTTTTATGAGAAGAAAGATCGATACAATTGTTTATTTCATTAGTTTATTTTCGCCTCGGGTATCCTTTAAAATGGAACTCCAGTGAAAATAATGTAAAAATGCTTCATTTTTACAATAATTATGTATAAATGATTTAGTCAGTGTTTGCCCATTATTAAATTGGAGAGGAAGAGCGGCCCTTTAAAGAGGAGCTGTTAGGTATAAGGTCTCAGAGAAAATAAACACATATATCAGTAGCTAAAGATTGGCTGTACTTACATTACATATGCATTTCACTGTCCACGTTTGTACTTCACAGAATTTGTATATAGTATATGCAGAGAATGATGCTCCTGACAGCTCATGGCAGGTTTCATGTTTGTCTGTCTCCTATGAAGCCAAATGTGTCGTCATGTCCTCCCTGCTTCCTGATCACAGAAATGCTCGTACTGAATAACACAGTGTGCAGTGAATTATAATGAGCCATGTGGCTAGGAACAATAGCGGACTCCTGCAGTGTACTCTGCCCGGAGATTTCTCAGTGCTGTGCGCTGGACTGAGTTACATGCTATTGTTACTTGACCCTGTAACTTCTCATTAGCAGCCGAGGGGAGAGCCCCAGAATGCTTTGCAGTATGGTATGCGGCTTGCGTCCTCTTAAGAGCTTGGGAATAACAGCTTTGCTGATAAGCACACAGTGGCGTAGCTTTGGAGCTATGGGCCCCGGTGCGAGTTTTACATGGGGCCCCTCCTAGCACTCTATATATAACACTTGATATGGCGCAACAAAACCTGCCTTGGTCATACATAGTATTAGAGGTGCAAAAATCGGATGGGGAACCGTTTGTTAATGATTACTACGATTCAAAGCATCTATAGAGGTGATTATTACCACCACAGGACCAATAAACAGCTAATGCTTTGGTTGAGGAAGGGCCCCATGGGGCCCCTCTGGCCCAAGGGCCCCGATGCGGTCGCTACCTCTGCAACCCCTATTGCTACGCCCCTGTAAGCACACATCAAATGTAAGAGAGATTTTTATCTTCAGTAATGCCTTTTTGGCTTCCTTCTAAACGGTTTAACACAGGAGAATAGAGGTTTAAATTAGCTTTTGTAGCCTGACAGTTACTCTTTAAGTCAGCACCAACCAGCTAGTAAATGACTGATGAAAAGAAAGCTTTATTTATACACACATGATAACACCAGTGTTTGCCCATTGTAAAAACTGGTTTTCCAGTGTTTGCCCATTGTAAAATCTTTCCTCTCCCTGATTTACATTCTGACATTTATCACATGGTGACATTTTTACTGCTGGCAGGTGATGTCAGTGGAAACAGATGCAGCTTGCTTTTTTGGCAGTTGGAAACAGCTGTTATTTCCCACAATGCAACAGGGCTCCCACAGTGTGATGTCAGAACCATGGGCCTGACATCACACTGTGGGAGGGGTTTCACCACAATATCAGCCCCCTGATGATCTGTTTGTAAAAAGGAAAATATTTCTCACGGGAAAGGGGGTATCAGCTACTGATTGAGATGAAGTTCAATTCTTGTTTCTCTTTAACCCCCCTGGCGGTATGAAAAATTCCGCCAGGGGGCAGCGCAGCAGTTTTTTTTTTTTTTTTTTTAAATCATGTAGCAAGCCCAGGGCTCGCTACATGATAGCCGCTGCTCAGCGGCATCCCCCCGCCGCTTCGATCGCCTTCGGCGATCTCCGATCAGGAAATCCCATTCAAAGAACGGGATTTCCTGGAGGGCTTCGCCCGTCGCCATGGCGACGGGGCGGGATGACGTCACCGACGTCGGGACGTCATTGGGAGTCCCGACCCACCCCTCGGCGCTGCCTGGCACTGATTGGCCAGGCAGCGCACGGGGTCTGGGGGGGGGGGGGGGGGCCCACGCGCCGCAACGGATAGCGGCGATCGGGCGCGGGCTGGCGGCGATCAGTGTGCTGGAGCAGCTAGCAAAGTGCTAGCTGCGTCCAGCAAAAAAAAAATTATGTAAATCGGCCCAGCAGGGCCTGAGCGGCAACCTCCGGCGGCTTACCCCGTGTCACACACGGGGTTACCGCTAAGGAGGTTAAGGCATACCTGAACTGAAAATTAAAAGTCAAAATAAACATACACAAGTCATACTTGCCTCCCGTGTAGTCTACTCCTCAATCTCTTTCTCCTCTCCTGCGTCCTGTTTGTCCACTGTGATCAATGGAATTCTCTGTCCTCCATTTTCAAAATGGCCATTACCCCATACCAGCTTCCTGGTCAGCACACTGTTAAACTGTAATATCGCCCACTTGAGCCATAGGTTAACATGGACATTAACTTTGTTATCAGTTGTCCTTTCAGTTATAACTGACAGCAACTGATATATAACTGACAGCAACTGATATATTTCAGTTTTGACAAAAGCTTGTCAGAACTTGAGGGGATCGTTCTAAGAAGAAAATGGTGTGCTTCTGAGGAACTGACGGCGAGGTAAGTATGTAATATTAATTTGCGGGTGTATCATGTGTTTATTTTAAATAATTTTACTCAGTTCAGATTCACCTTAAAACAGATTGTACGCAGCTTGGATATCTCCAGGAAGGATGTATAATTGGCGCAATTCCACGCTAATTCCAATCTGCATTGAAGTGGGATTAAACTCCCAAAACTAACATTTCAATAACTACACTAGGTTACATAAAATAATATTTGAAAGCATTCTCATGCATTACATCTGATAGGTCATTGCTACTGACTGAGTGCAGTGATTGGCCCAATGACAGTGCCGTGGTCCCACCTGCGAGACCATCGGCACCAGTTAGGAAAAGGTGCAGTGGGCGGGTGTGGTTGGCTGGTCTGGTGTCAGCACGTCCGCCTGATTGGTCGCGTGCCAAAGCTTCCCCTCTGACTGGCCATGGTGATCTCTCACTGGTGATGGGGTTTGTATGGGGTGTGTGTAAAGATTACTTATGTTCTCAGATCTAAGAATATATACATACTATGTGCATCGTGTAATGTGTTCACAATACAGCGCACACTAGTAGTTAAAAGTTATGTATTATTTTCATAGCATGAACACTTGATCCATAATGAGAACATTTTCACAATAGCCTCGTTATTGTGTCATTTTTGTAATGTCTTTGTTTTTACAACACTCCTGATCAAGAATCATATTTACTAGTTAGTTGTTCCCATTTCAAATCCTGAAATGGGGCCCTGGGGAAGATAACAGTTTTTGCCCACTGCTGATGATCACCTGGCTTTTTTTTAGTAAGAATTGGCAGGGATAGCATCCACCAGGCCCCTAGACTCTCTCCAGGCCCTAGGCAACTGCCTAGGTTTGCCTTGTGGATGATCCGGCTCTGCCTCAGCTACATTCCCATCCTGAGTCCCGGCTTTACATATCTTGCTCGTTCATCCCCAATGGCATGATTGATTTGAATCATTTGGCACAACAGTGACATTAGGCATCACACGTGAACAGACAAGGCACAAGGATTTGGGATGGGAGTAGAATAAGCAGACAGGAACCAGGCTGATGGAGTTCTCAGAACTTAGAGTGGAGATGAGTCAGGCCTTGCAGTTTCCTAAAATGAGTAGAAAGCCAAGACTGGCAGGGTTCTCACATCTGAACAGATGAGATTCAAGACTGGTGGGATTCTCAGTATTGAATAGCCAAGAACAAGAGCTGGTAGTGTCTCAGCACTGATCAGGCAGGAACTAGGACTGGTAGAGTTCCCAGAATTGGGTAGAGTAATGACAGGACAGGTAGCGTTCTCAGAACTAAGCAGGCAAGAACTGGGACTGATAGTGTTGAGATGAAACCAGGATTGGTAGGTTTTTCAGGACTGACCAGGCATGAGCGAGGAGTGATACGGTTCTCAGAAGTCCCTGGATTGGAGCCGGGACTGGCAGGCCAGGATTCTAAGAACTGATTGGGTTGGAACCAGGGCTGGAAGGGATCTCAAAATTTATTGGGTTGGAACCAAGCAGGGTTCTTAGGACGGACCAGGCACTAGAACCAGTGATAGCCAGTGGAAAGAAGTTTGAGCCCCACACAGAGTTGTGAGCAGTAACTTTATAACTTATTCTCGCACTTATTCTTTTCCACAAACGTATCGGATGACAAGATGTGTTTGGGAACTCAGAACATTGAACCTATTGCACCTAGCTGGGCAACGGACAATCTGTTCCACTGTATTCATCAGCTTTAGGTATACCTCATGTCAATACATTTGTGTTCACATCATATTTCTTGAGCTCTTTAGCTGCTTTGGTGTGATGTACCAGGTTTTGCTAACCTCTTTTCCAGATGATGCATGCTGGGATATTGGTAACTGAAGTCTTCTCTTGTCCACGACACTTGTAGTGATGAATGCATTACTCACATGGTAAAACAAATACCATTTATTTGATATGTGTAGACCACTGAAGACGAGGACTACTCGAGAAGTGCACTTATAACAATTAGGAATGAATAATGAGGCCCCTTCGGACAGAACCTGACCGAACACGCCATGAAGCTCAGCTGGCTATCGTCTCCAGAGTGGACTTTCCCACAACACAGGACAACTGAATGAACAAGTTTCTAAGGACATTCAATCCCCAAAACAAACAGTGTTGATTTACTTACCGCCGGAGTCTCCACATTCATCTTCTACTTGGAAGCTTTCTTCAGCAGAGGACTTTTTTAGGCAGTAGGTTGAAGAAATGCATTGCGAAAGCTCGCTGGACTCGACTTGTTCTAGATGAGTTTTTTTTTTTTTTTTTTAAATAAAGAACTGAAATATCTTATTTAGCTGTGTGTGAGAAAATGTAAATCTCAATGGCCCTTGTTCAAATTACTTTTTCTCCTAAGATTTTCCTAGGAGACAACTTTCAAAAACTTTTCAGCACTCTGCAACTTAAAAAGTACCAAAAAGTTGGTGAAAAAGTACTGTCAAAATTATTTCTAATAGTATTGTCTTGCTTTCTGGTGGCTTAAAATGCATTTTATTGACAAGGGGCCATATGCAATTCCCTTTTTCACCTGGGTTCTCTCCTAGTCTACAGCTGTGGCTGGATGGTGTAATGGTTAAGGGCTCTGCCTCTGACACTGGAGACCAGGGTTCGAATCTCGGCTCTGCCTGTTCAGTAAGCCAGCACCTATTCAGTAGGAGACCTTAGGCAAGTCTCCGTAACACTGCTACTGCCTATAGAGCGCGTCCTAGTGGCTGCAGCTCTGGCGCTTTGAGTCCGCCAGGAGAAAAGCGCGATATAAATGTTATTTGTCTTGTCTATTTGTCTAGTAACCACCAGCAAGCAAACAAACACTCAAAATAATTTTGATAGTACTTTTTCACATTCTTTTTGGTACTTTTTCCATTGCAAAGTACTAAAGTTATTATAAGTCGAAGATGAAAATTTATCTCCTAGGAGAGAACTAATTAATTGCATATGGACCTAGGTGTGAAAATCTCACCTAGTCAAAGTCATATTACCTATTACCAAGGTCAGGAGAAAAAGTGAATTGCATTTGGGCCAAAGTGAATTGAATAAGGGGCCTTGGCCCATATGCAATTCCACTTTTCTCCTATGTTTTCTCCAAGGAGATAATTTTTCATCTTCTATTTAAAATAACTTTCCAGCACTTTTCAACTGAAAAAGTACCGAGAAGTAAGTGCAAAAGTACTATCAAAATGATTTTGAGTATTTTCTTGCTTTCTGGTCGCTTAAAAGGCATTTTATTAACAAATTTAAAAATATCTCCTAGGAGAAAACTCATAAAATTTGAGAAAACTGTTATTTAAAGATCTTAAATATTATGAATTACTGTCATTCTAAATAATAATTTGATTACTAATACTAACTTAAAGGGACTCCGAGCTGTGCAGAAACTATGGAAAGATGCATATCATTTTAAAGCTCTCTTTCTCCTCTTTCCAATGGTATATAAACTGCCGCCCTACGCCTTTTAGTTTTTGCTATTTTCGCGATTGAAATTGCGAGATGATATCCATATTTCCATAGTTACATTGTATTACACAGGGCGACTTTTTCTGCTGAATGGAGCTGCTGACTTTGAGAAAAAGTCGGCCTGTGTAATACAAGTAACTATGGAAAGATGGATATCATTTTAAAGCTCTCTTTCTCCTCTTTCTGGAGGCACCTAAATCGTCGCCCTACGCCTTTTAGTTTTCTCTATTTTCGCGATCGAAATCGCGGCCGCAGCAATTTCAATCGCGAAAATAGCGAAAACTAAAAGGCGTAGGTCGGCAATTTATATATCATTGGAAAGCGGAGAAAGAGAGCTTTAAAATGATATGCATCTTTCCATAGTTTCTACACTGCTCGGAGTCCCTTTAATATTTCATTGAAATTGTAAAAGCCTGCAATGCAGTGTAGGAAAGATCATCCTCAAAAATGCATGGGTTTAAAACAGCATCGCCTGCTATTTGCTGTCAAAAATGTCAGCTATTACCTTTTTGCATTTAAAAGCTATTATAGGTAGGATTAGCAGTTATTGCAGCTGTATGCCGGGTATCAAAATGTTTGCCTGGACTCTGAGCATCCCATGAGGTCAGGTTTTATGTCAGGGGTTGAGTTTGTTCTCACAAAACAACCAAACACCATTACAATAACTATACAATAACGCTTTGAGTCCTATGGGAGAAAAGCGCTTTACAAATGTTATTGTATTATACCAGTATTAACAAGCAAACAAACCTGCAGTTATGAAACGTATGGCTGGGTGCCCACAGAAACGCTAGCGTTGCGTAAAATGCTGCGTTTTATGTAGCAACATTAGTCAATGGGATGCAGAAAAAAACGCAGAGACCTGCGATTTACAGTATGCGTTCCTAAAACGCTGGTTTTGTTGCATATTATGCAGGAACTCTGCCAAAACGTACATAATGAAAGTCAATGGTATTGCGTTTTTCATGCATCTTTATATTTTTTTTGTTTTGTTTTTAAACACCTTTTTTGCTGTATTTTCGCTTCCTGTTGTCTTCCAAGTAATTTGCATAAATGGAAATATAAAACCACATGGAAAACGCATACAAAACCCATATGCGTTTTGTATATGCGAACCACAAACGGATTAAAATGCAAGCAAACGCACCAAAAACGCTAAATAAAAGCACGCGACATTAACATAAACCATGACATAAAACGCAGCCTTTCACACTATGGGCCTGATTCACAAAGCGGTGCTAACAGTTAGCACGCTAGAGAAAAGCCCTTTATCACGCCTAAACTCTGTTTAGGCATGATAAGTTTAGGTGTGATAAGTTTAGGTGTGATAAGTTTAGGCATGATAAGTTTAGGTGTGATAAGTTTAGGCATGATAAGTTTAGGTGTGATAAGTTTAGGCGTGATAAGTTTAGGTGTGATAAGTTTTTAGGCGAGATAAGTTTAAGCACCAACTGGGTTAGCACCGCAGTGCACAACTAATCAAAAGTTTTGCGCTAGCAAAGTCTGGTGCACTTTGCATAGAGTTTAACCACTTGCCGACCGCACGCTTATACCGTGCGTCGGCAAAGTGGCAGCTGCAGGACCAGCGACGCAGTACTGCGTCGCCAGCTGCAGGCTGATTAATCAGGAAGCAGCCGCTCGTGCAAGCGGCTGCTTCCTGTCAATTCACGGCGGGGGGCTCCGTGAATAGCCTGCGGGCCGCCGATGGCGGCTCGCAGGCTAAATGTAAACACAAGCGGAAATAATCCGCTTTGTTTACATTTGTACGGCGCTGCTGCGCAGCAGCGCCGTAAGGCAGATCGGCGATCCCCGGCCAATCAGCGGCCGGGGATCGCCGCCATGTGACAGGGGACGTCCTGTCACTGGCTGCACAGGACGGATAGCGTCCTGTGCAGCCCAGATCTCCCGGGGGAGCAGGTAGGAGAGGGAGGGGGGAGAATGTCGCCGCGGAGGGGGGCTTTGAGGTGCCCCCCCCGCAACATGCCTGCAGGTAGGAGCGATCAGACCCCCCCTGCACATCATCCCCATAGGGGGAAAAAAAGGGGGGCGATCTGATCGCTCTGTGTGGCCGCGGATCTGTGCTGGGGGCTGCAGAGCCCACCCAGCACAGATCCAAACAAACAGCGCTGGTCCTTAAGGGGGGGGTAAAGGGTGGGTCCTCAAGTGGTTAATGGCGCTGCTTGCGTGCGGGACTTTGCGCGCGATCAAAACTTATCTAAACTTATCATGCCTAAACTTATCATGATAAAATGGTTATCACGCCTAAAGTCTTTAACTGGGTTATCACCGCTTTGTGAATCGAGCCCTATGTCTTATGTGAACCCCGTCTGTAAGTTTTCCCAGCTAGATAATTAAATACATAAATAAAATGGACCAAAGTCAATATATTTACAGTATAATACTATATTGACCGGTATGGAATTATCAGCTGTAGATGGACAGATATTAATAATAAAAGAAAAGTAAATAGTGCTCTATATTTCATCCCTCTTTGCTGCACATAAGTATCTGCTTCCATCACATTTTTAAAATGGCAAAAAAACAAACAAAAAACAAACAAACAATGGTGACGTAATACGAAAAAAAAAAAAAAAACAACTTTTGAATGATGGAAAAATTTTTTTCCAAAAATTAGTCAAACAAAGAAAGAGACACTTTTTTTTTCTCATGCGCTGACAATTTCAACTTCAGGAGCATTTTACACAGTGAAAAATAATGTTTACTGGTTTATAAATCTCTGGAGCTGCTGCTGTAGTATTCAGCCTCTTCCACTAATAAAAAGTCAAAATTAGGAGAGCAACAATAAATCCATCCTTTGTGTATTACTGATTATTGAATAACAGGAGACATAGCAACAATTCGAATAGAGAAAAGTGCAGCTTATTTGATTTATTATCAATTCACTATGTGTAAGCAATAACCGAGCCGCCGCCGCGCAGGGCAGCGTGGCGGCGGCCTCCGCGTCCCAGACGGTGGTTTCCGTAACTCACACGGAGCCGCCGGCGCAGAGCAGGACAGACACCGCCGCGGCTGACAGGGTGGCGGCGGGTTCCGCTGCTCAGCCGGCTGCCTTCCGTGTGCGGGCGGACATGGAGCAAGGACCTGGCCTCTCAAGGAGGCAGAGGCAGAGCGTCCTGCGCACGGGCGCGAGACATCAGGAGCTTTATTCCTTGAGGAGGCAGGTCAGCTGATCCGATGACCAGCTGACCTAGGCAGCCAATCACTTGCTAACCTTAGCTCCAGCCCCCTGGGCGGACTGGCAGGGCTGGGCTACAGCATTTAAGCCCACAGTGTTCTATTGTTCACTGTCTGCTGTCGTGAATACACTAGTTGTGTTAGCGCTCAGACCTTAGTATAGTGCCCTGGTGTTGATACTAAGGATTTCACACCTTAGCCTAGGAATTATTGTATATTGATCTGTGTTTGGCTATCCCTGACTACTCTATCTCTAGCTGACCCTGTACCTTTGCCTATCTGATCCTTGTTGCCGACCTCTGCCTGTCTAACGTTTACTCTTCTGCTTTCCGCTCCTGTACTGCCGCCACCATCTCTGTTGCCGAACCCTTGCCTGTCTGACCTTTCTCCCTTCAGTGGAACGTCTCCCACTGGAGGGTTATCTCTGAGGCTTGCCTCTCCGAGACGCCTGCCCCAAGCAGACGGTTACTGCTGGGGTTGAGATTCCTCACTCAGCCTGGTTAGAGGATCTCACTCACGGGGTTCCCATTCAGAGGTAACCACACCTCTGAGGAATTACCGTGTGGTGGACATTTCCACACCATCTGATATATACTGTCTTTATTGTGTTCTTTTGCTGGTGTCCAGAGGTTAGCAATATATCGGATTATCGGTGATACTGCAGATTATCAATAATCGGGTATATATCTGCATTCTTGGTGATACTGCAGATCGCCAATAATCAGATTCTCTCTGCGTGCTGACACCGATCATGACAGAACAGCAGACCATTGGTATGGAAGCACTACGCAGTCAGATCGAGACCCCAACCACCTCGCTTAATAACCTCATCGAGGTGGTTAATACACAACAGACTAAGATCAACCAGTTGGCCGGGTCTGTACGGGTCTTGCAGACGACTGTGGCCACAGTGCAATCCCCTCTGGTCACAGATCTCCGCATGTCAGTGCCCGAAACGTTTTCAGGGCAAAGATCTGACTTTCAGAATTTTCGTAATCGGGTGTTATCCTATTTTGAGTTACGACCTACCCAGTCAGGTTCTGAGCAGCAAAGGGTGACGTTTATTAAGACCTTACTGTCCGGGGATTCGCAAACCTGGGCATATGGTCTTCCACCCGAGGATACGGCTCTCACGTCAGTTGAGGAATTTTTTAAATCAATGGCTATAATTTATGATGATCCGGATGCATCGATCACTGCCGAGAGGAAGCTCAAGACTCTCAGGCAGGGTCGAGACACGGTCGAGGTTTACGTGGCAGAATTCAGAAAGTGGGCTGTGTCATCTAGGTGGGGAACTTACGCCCTGTTAGACTGTTTTCTGTCAGGCCTATCAGACTCAGTCTCTGAATTAATGTTGGGACACCCAGAGCCCAAGCCCGTGGATGACGCCATTTCTTTGGCGATACGGGCGGACCGCAGATTGCGCTATCAACGCCAATCGAGAGGCAGGAATGCAGTCAGAGTTTTTTCTCATGCGTCCGCATCGCCTGCTCCTTCTACCGACGAACTGATGCAAATCGGACATTCTCGGTTGACTCGAGCCGAGAAAGAGCGTAGAAGGGCAGAGAACCGTTGTCTATATTGTGCAGAGCAGGGTCATATTGCTCAAAATTGCCCCAGGAAATCGGGAAACGCTGCTGTCTAGGTGTAGTTAGAGGTAATACCCTAGACGCACAGAACTTACCTCTAAATCAGAATAATCGGTTACTTCTCCCGTGTTCCATTTCCTGGGGGAATTTTACAGTCTGTACTGAGGCTTTTGTGGACTCGGGTTCCGCAACCAATTTTATAGATTACGATTTCGTGAAGGGACTGGGGGTTCCCTTACAACCATTAGATCGACAAATAGTCGTCACCGCAGTAGATGACTCTCCTCTACAGTGTAGAACACCTCTCTCTCAGACCCCAAGGTTGTCATGTACGATAGGGGTTCTACATAAGGGGAGCCTACAGTTTCTTGTTTTGCGCATGGCAACCTCCACTGTTATTTTAGGTATGCCCTGGCTGCAGCTCCATTGCCCGCAGATAGATTGGGCTACAGGTCAGTTACTCAACTGGTCACCTTATTGCCATACCCATTGTTTGGGGAGGATTGCCATATGTGCTGCCAAGGTAGAGGTCAAGGGGATACCTACACAGTACGCCGAGTTTGCGGATGTGTTTTGTCCGAAATCCGCTGATAAACTCCCACCACATCGGAGCTTCGATTGTCCTATCGACTTAAGAGCTGGTTGTATGCCTCCTAAAGGTCATCTCTATAATCTCTCCGGTCCGGAGAAACAGGCTATACGGGAGTACATTACTGAGAACCTGGCAAAGGGGTTCATCCGCCCTTCCCAGTCACTGGCCGGGGCGGGGTTTTTTTTTGTAAAAAAGAAAGATGGTGGTCTTAGACCCTGTATTGACTACCGAGGTCTAAACAAGATCACCATACAGAATCGCTATCCATTACCCCTGATAGACGATCTATTCTGCCAGATTACCAATGCCACTATTTTTTCAAAATTAGACCTACGGGGGGCATACAACCTGGTACGCATTAGGGCTGGTGACAAGTGGAAGACGGCCTTCAATACACCCGACGGGCATTACGAGTATCTAGTTATGCCCTTCGGGTTGGGTAATGCCCCGGCCGTCTTCCAGGACTTGATTAACGAGGTTTTCAGGGAGGTGTTGGGGAGGTTTGTCGTGGTTTATCTCGATGACATATTGATTTTCTCCCCAAACCTCGCGGAACATCGCAAACATGTCAAATATGTGTTGAAGAGGTTGAGACAAAACCTGTTGTATGCTAAACTAGAGAAGTGACTCTTTGAGGTCACTCGAATTCCTTTTCTGGATTACATCATCTCCACAGCAGGGCTCTCTATGGACCCAGAAAAGGTTTCGGCTGTCCTAGAATGGCCGCAACCGGTGGGCTTGAAGGCACTTCAGAGGTTCCTCGGTTTTGCTAATTACTACCGGAGATTTATTAAGGGGTTCTCTTCGGTAGTAGCCCCTCTGACTAGCCTAACCAAGAAAGGGGCTGACCCTTACTAGTGGTCATCGGAGGCCCAGGCCGCATTCAATACCCTGAAGAAACTGTTTTGCTCGGCACCCATACTGAGACATGTTAACATCGCTCTTCCCTTCATTGTCGAGGTAGATGCCTCAGAGATCGGGGTGGGGGCTGTGCCGTCTCAGCGCTCAGGTCTACAGGGCAAGACACATCTGTGTGCCTATTTCTCAAGCAGGTTCTCTCCAGCTGAGAGAAACTACGATGTGGGCAACCGGGAACTGTTGGCCATCAAGTTAGCCTTCCAGGAATGGCGCCATTGGCTGGAAGGTGCAGAACACACCATTACTGTATACACTGACCATAAGAACCTGGAGTATATTGAAGGGGCTAAGAGGCTCACTCCTCGTCAGGCCCGCTGGTCCTTGTTTTTCTTGCGTTTTAGATTTGTTATCACGTACACTCCAGGTTCCAAGAATGTTAAGGCAGACGCTCTCTCCAGATGTTTTGAGCCGGAGACAGCTCAGCCCGCACCCCCCAAGGGCATAGTACCACACAGGGTGGTGCTGGCCGCCACTGAGACCTGGGAGGACTGGGCGGTCACACTGGCCCCTCACCAGTTAGACACCCCAGAAGGGAAACCGGAAGGGGTTCTCTTTGTTCCACTCCCGTTCCGTTTGCAAATCATGCAGCTATTCCATGCCCATTAGAACGCAGGTCACCCGGGGGTCACCCGCACTCTAGATCTACTCACAAGGTGTGTTTGGTGGCCTATATTGGCCTCAGATTGCCAGAAATTTGTCAGAGAGTGTGTGGTGTGTGCCAGGAGTAAACCGTCTCGCCAGGCTCCAGTGGGTACCTTACAACCCTTGCCAGTTCCAAGTGAACCATGGACCCACCTGTCCATAGACTCCATTGGCGAGCTTCCCAAGTCGGAAGGGATGACTGTGATATGGGTGATCGTGGACAGGTTCAGCAAGATGGCCCACTTTGTGCCTCTTAAAGGATTTCCATCAGCTCAGAACTTAGCCGACCTCTTCATACAGCACGTCTTCTGAATACATGGGATTCCGGATGATGTGGTGTCGGATAGAGGAGTCCAATTTATATCAAAATTTTGGCGGGCGTTTAGCCATAATTTAGGTATGAATCTGTCCTTCTCGTCTGGGTATCACCCACAGACCAACGGGCAGACCGAGAGGGTTAATCAGGCACTGGAACATTCCTGAGGTGTTATGTGGCAGATGCACAGACGGAATGGGTTAAATTCTTACCCTTTGCTGAGTTTGCCCACAACAACTTGAGAAGCGCTTCAACGGGCTTGTCCCCTTTCAGGTGGTGTCAGGAAGGTCCCCTAAATTTTCCCCATTGCCGGTGTACTCCCCTCCCTTTCCAGCCCTGGAAGAATGGCAGAAGGTTTTAAAAAAACTTTGGGGACAAATAAAGGAGAATTTGGGAGTAGCCTTCCAGAATCAAAAGAAACAGGCCGACAAGAGACGGTCTGTTAAGTGGCACTTTTCTCCAGGGGACATGGTGTGGGTGTCAACAAGACATTTGGCACTCAGACAACCGTCCACCAAGTTGGGACCCAAGTTCATAGGGCCTTATCCGGTGGACCGAAAAATCAATGAGGTCTCGTATGTGATTGATCTCCCAGTCAGCATGAAAAGTGGGAGGTCGTTCCATGTTTCTTTGTTGAAACCTGCAGTATATGTGGATTCCTCTCCCCCCCCCCCCCCCCCCAGTGATAGTGGAGGGCCAGACAGAGTACGAGGTTGGGAAAATGTTGGATTCCCGACTGGTACAGAATTCCGTACAGTATCTGGTTCATTGGAAAGGGTATGGGGTGGAGGACAGATCTTGGGTACCTGAGAATCGCATGCATGCTGAAAAATTAAAGAAGTTCCATCAATTACATCCTGAGAAACCGGGTAGGAAGTGTCCGGAGTCCACTCCTCAAGGGGGGAGTACTGTAAGCAATAACGGAGCCGCCGCCGCGCAGGGCAGCGTGGCGGCGGCCTCTGCGTCCCAGCCGGCGGTTTCCGTAACTCACACGGAGCCGCCGGCGCAGAGCAGGACAGACGCCGCCACGGCTGACAGGGTGGCGGCGGGTTCCGCTGCTCAGCCGGCTGCCTTCCGTGTGCGGGCGGACATGGAGCAAGGACCTGGCCTCTCAAGGAGGCAGAGCATCCTGCGCACACGCGCGAGATGGCAGGAGCTTTATTCCTTGAGGAGGCAGGTCAGCTGATCCGACGACCAGCTGACCTAGGCAGCCAATCACTTGCTAACCTTAGCTCCAGCCCCCTGGGCGGACTGGCAGGGCTGGGCTACAGCATTTAAGCCCACAGTGTTCTATTGTTCACTGTCTGCTGTCGTGAATACACTAGTTGTGTTAGCGCTCAGACCTTAGTATAGTGCCCTGGTGTTGATACTAAGGATTTCACACCTTAGCCTAGGAATTATTGTATATTGTTCTGTGTTTTGACTCTGGCTATCCCTGACTACTCTATCTCTAGCTGATCCTGTACCTTTGCCTATCTGATTCCTGTTGCCGACCTCTGCCTGTTTACCGATTACTCTTCTGCCTTCCGTTCCTGTACTGCCGCCACCATCTCTGTTGCCGAACCCTTGCCTGTCTGACCTTTCCCCCTTCAGTGGAACATCTCCCACTGGAGGGTTATCTCGGAGGCTTGCCTCTCCGAGACGCCTGCCCCAAGCAGACGGTTACTGCTGGGGTTGAGATTCCTCACTCAGCCTGGTTAGAGGATCTCATTCACGGGGTTCCCATTCAGAGGTAACCACACCTCTGAGGAATTGCCGTGAGGTGGATATTTCCACACTTCCTGATATATTACTGTTTTCATTATGTTCTTTTGCTGGTGTCCAGAGGTTAGCGATATATCGGATTATCGGTGATACTGCAGATCATCAATAATCGGGTATATATCTGCATTCTTGGTGATACTGCAGATCGCCAATAATCAGATTCTCTCTGCGTGCTGACACCGATCATGACACTATGGATTGATTTTATTATGACATAATGGACCTGATATGCTATAGCCACGGTGAGCTTTAAAATGGAATGAAACCCAGCATTTTTTCTTTGCTCTAAAAGATTATTTACAGCATAATATATACTACCACCATTTTTTTTTTTACTAGAATAGCATTTAATTAGTTAAACACAGGACTTACAAGCTCCTGCAGAGAAAGCTGGACTCATCCGAACTGGAGATAATGTTATCTTGTGTTTACATTCCTCACTTGATACAATTAAGTAAATACTTCTCTGAAAGTGCAGACACTCCTGAACACAGTCAGACACTCAGAAAACATTGCTGCTCGAAATTCAAGATGAATAAACCAGTTATGAATAAAATGCAATGTCAGCTCTCAGAGCAAAAAAAAAAAAAACCTGAGGTGGGGTTCTAAGAATGATATCCGCACATAGAGGCTGGGTTTGCCTATAATACCCAGCCTTTGTTGCTATGTAGTGTCTTCCCAGGCTCCCCCTGCACTCTGCTATGCCCCCATAAATCACAGCCGTGCTGTCGTCACGCAGCATGTCGCAGGGGGCTGTGTTTATCTATGTAGTGTCACTCTCGCCGCTCCCCCCGCCTCCTGTATAGCTCCGGTCCCGCGTCCCTTCCCTCCCCTGATTGGAGGGAAGGGACATGGGCGGGGACTGGAGCTATGCAGGAGGCGGGGGGAGCGGCAAGAGTGACACTACATAGGTAAACACAGCCTGTACCCATTGTGTGATTTTTACAGCATACTGCATAGAGGGCGTCATCCCTCTTTTCCAGCTGTTGCACTCCCCTTAAAGCAGGGGTGTCAAACTCAAATACAAAGTGGGCCAAAAATGAACATTGGGACCTAGCCGCGAGCCAACCTCAGGGTCTACTGGCCACCTTATAAAGTTCCCTGGTGTCTAATTGCCCCCCTCCAACTCCTATACGGTTCCCTGGTGTCTACTTGTCCTCCTCATTTCCCCATACAGTTCCCTGGTGTCTAGACGCCCTCATCCTCCCCTAAACAGTTCCCTGGTGTCTAGTGGTTCCCACCCTCCCCTATATAATTCCCTAGTAATTAGTGCTTTTTCCTACCTCCCCCATATGACTTCCCTGGTGTTCTAGGGCTTCACCTCCAGTATAGCTTCCCTGGTGGTCTAGAGTGGACCACACATAATGCAAAGTGGAGAAACCCCTTGAGGGCAAAAATGAAAGGCTCTGAGGGTGAGATTTGGCCCGCGGGACGGAGTTGACAGGTATGCCTTAAAGACAAAGGATTTGATCCTTTAGTGTGTGTGACACAATACTAAAAAAACGGCCCCGGAAAGCCCATGAGGTTCCTCAGGGGGCGGAAATTCGGGGGGGGGGGGGGGGGGGGCGGTGCCCGCCTGGCCCTGGGTGGGTGTTGCGGCCACCGAGCTGGAGGGGGTAGCAGCCAGGAAGGGGGAGCAGCGGGCACATGGGTGGGGAGGGGGGCCAATCCCCCCCTCACCTGTGGCTCCCTGTCCACAGGCAATGAGGGGGACCCAGGTGAGGGAGGGGGAGGTCTGACCTCCCTCCCCACCGCTCTGCCCGCTGCCCCCGTTTCTGGCTGCTACCTTCTCCAGGCTACCTATACTGGGGGGCAATTATATTACCTATGGGGGGGGGCATCCTCACAAGAAGTATAGAACCGGCCCTGACTATAAACGTCGTGTTCTGACACAAGTGACTGCATGCTTGTTCTAAACTTAAAAACTGCTAAAGCCAAACAATGGCAGCCAAGCAACTGACATATGTTTCCAGAGGTAGTGAAGATAGCAGACTCCATATTCCTTTAATTACATGTTCTCTTAAAGGACAACTGAAGGAAGAGTGATAAGGAGGCTGCCATATGTATTTCCTTTTAAACAATACCAGTTACCTGGCTGCCCTGCTGATCCTCTCCCTGTAATACTTTTAGGCATATACCATGAACAAGCATGCAGCAAAGCAAGTGTTTCTGACATTATTGTCAGATATGACAAGATTAGCTGCATGCTTGTTTCTGGTGTTATTCAGACACTACCGCGGCCAAACAGATCAGCAGGGCTGCCAGGCAACTGGTATTGTTTAAAAGGAAATAAATATCGCAGCTTCCATATCCCTCTCAGTTCAGATGTCCTTTAAATTGATGTACTCAGCATGAAGCTGCCGTATTCTCTAATCCTCTGGCCTCTCCACTAGTGCAGAGATTGGCGCACAGTCACACAGGGGGATGGTGTGTTAAGCAGTGGAATTAACTCAAACAGATTTAGCACATATGCTGGGACTAAAAAAATTGTCAAACTCTTGCACAGGACAGAAGGAAAACAGTGAGAAATGCACCCTGTATGTATTTAGCCTGTATAATTCCCCCTCATTTGTGTCTAATCACCACTGTAATGTGATCTCTCAGCTGTGTCAGCTGGCTGCCTCGGCAGAGCAGCTAATTTGTAAACACAAGATGGTAACCCTATGTCTGCTTCCATGAAAGCAGTAAGTAGACACACTGCAGATTTATTACAGTATTTCTATCAGTTTTTCTTTAAAGAGAAACCGTGACCAAGAATTGAACTTCATCCCAATCAGTAGCTGATACCCCCTTTCCCATGAGAAATCTTTTCCTTTTCTTAAACGGATCATCAGGGGGTCTGTATGGCTGATATTGTGGTGAAACCCTTCCCACAGTGTGATGTCAGGACCCTGGTTCTGACATCACTCTGTGGGAGCCTTGTTGCATTGTGGGAAATAACAGCTGTTTCCAGCTGCCAAAAAAGCAAGCAGCTTCTCCTTCCAGTGACATCACCTGCCAGCAGTAAACATTTCACCATGTGATAAATGTCAGAATGTAAATCAGGGAGAGGAAAGATTTTACAACGAGCAAACACTAACTAAATCATGTATACATCATTATTGTAAAAATGAAGCACTTTTTTGATTACATTATTTTCACTGGAGTTCCTCTTTAAAGGTTAGAGGAAGTTCTTAGTTCAGACCCGCTTTAAACTGAAGTAAACTACTACTAAAGATAAATCTAGTTGGGAAGAATGTAATGTGCAGATTATGCAGTGTTGCACATAGTTTAGCATTTTAGCACACTGCACTGCAGGTGTGACCCGACTAATATGCTACATTCCCCCCAACCCTGGGATTGCTTGTAAGTCATGATTTTGTTTTTGAAATGCATGCTGGATATACAAAGAACACGAGATAAGCATTTTCAGCACTCCCCATTAGTGATGCTCAAATACCCCTTTTTAAAATTCGAGTTTGGTCGAATTCGAATAGTAAATTATTCGAGGTCAGTCGAATATTCGAGTCGAATATTTTTTACTATTCGATTCGACCTCGGACTTCGAGCTCACTATTCGAGTCGGTATTCGAGCTCACTATTCGAGCTGACTATTCGAATTGGCCCAAAATAGCTTCCAACACTTGTTTTGAGGGTGAATGATGCAAGAAACATCTTTTTTTCCAAGTAACAACAGCAAGTGATTATGTGGGGATGTTCCTTTAAAAAAAAATGTGGAAAGAGAAGTTGTGTCCTTAATTTGGTTCAGTAGTGTAGTGTTACTGTATATACTTGTTCTTCTTCTTCTTTATCTTTCTTAATCTTCTTCTAGATCTTCTTCTTCTTCTTCTTCTTCTTCTTCATCATCTTCTTCTTCTTCTTCATCTTCATCTTCTTCATCTTCTTCTTCATCTTCTTCTTCTTCTTCTTCATCTTCTTCTTCTTCTTCATCTTCTTCATCTTCTTCATCTTCATCTTCTTCATCTTCATCTTCTTCATCTTCATCTTCTTCTTCATCTTCTTCATCTTCTTCATCTTCTTCATCTTCTTCTTCTTCTTCTTCATCTTCTTCTTCTTCTTCTTCATCTTCTTCATCTTCTTCTTCTTCTTCTTCATCTTCTTCATCATCTTCTTCTTCTTCTTCATCTTCATCTTCTTCATCTTCTTCTTCATCTTCTTCATCTTCTTCTTCATCTTCTTCTTCTTCATCTTCTTCTTCTTCATCTTCTTCTTCTTCTTCTTCATCTTCTTCATCATCTTCTTCTTCTTCTTCATCTTCATCTTCTTCATCTTCTTCTTCATCTTCTTCTTCTTCATCTTCTTCTTCTTCTTCATCTTCATCTTCTTCATCTTCATCTTCTTCTTCTTCATCTTCTTCTTCATCTTCTTCTTCATCTTCTCCTTCTCCTTCTTTTTCAATATCGTCTTCTTCTTCTTCTTCACGTATTTCTCTTTTCAAATTTTTTTTTAAAGAAATGCAGCTATTTTTGAGCGTAACAAATAGCTGGTGGGCGCACGCATGTTGGAAGCGCCATTGTATGTGCTCCCTGGCAGTGGAAACACAAAGACAGCAGGAGGTAAATTCAGCAGCAGGAGGAGGAGGATGAGTGTGTGGCAGCAGGCAGTCAATGAGGCAGGCAGCTCGCCGTGACATAATAGCCCTGGTACCTAGCGGTGATACCAGGGCTGTAAATAAACACAACAGGAGGTCCCAGACAGCGGTCGTGCAGCCCACATTGTGTCCAATACACAACTGGGACAACACAGTTTTCAACCCGGGCACCTCAGAAAAATTAAACCTTTTTTTTTTTTTTATTGGTTTTTTTTGGTTTTGGTTTTACAACCAATATAGCTATTGTTTTGACGTAATAGCTGGTGGCAGAGTGGCAGCAGAAGGTAATTCTGTGTACCCTGGCAGTGGGAAACACAGACAGACAGCAGCAGCAGGAGGAATGGAGGAGCAGTGTGAGCAGCTATTGTTGTGACGTAATAGCTGGTGGCAGAGTGGCAGCAGACGGTAATTCTGTGTACCCTGGCAGTGGGAAACACAGACAGACAGCAGCAGCAGGAGGAATGGAGGAGCAGTGTGAGTGTGGCAGCAGGTAGGCAGCGTGACATAATAGCCCTGGTACCTAGCGGTGATACCAGGGCTGTAAATAAACACAACAGGAGGTCCCAGACAGCGGTCGTGCAGCCCACATTGTGTCCAATACACAACTGGGACAACACAGTTTTCAACCCGGGCACCTCAGAAAAATTAAACCTTTTTTTTTTTTTATTGGTTTTTTTTGGTTTTGGTTTTACAACCAATATAGCTATTGTTTTGACGTAATAGCTGGTGGCAGAGTGGCAGCAGAAGGTAATTCTGTGTACCCTGGCAGTGGGAAACACAGACAGACAGCAGCAGCAGGAGGAATGGAGGAGCAGTGTGAGCAGCTATTGTTGTGACGTAATAGCTGGTGGCAGAGTGGCAGCAGACGGTAATTCTGTGTACCCTGGCAGTGGGAAACACAGACAGACAGCAGCAGCAGGAGGAATGGAGGAGCAGTGTGAGTGTGGCAGCAGGTAGGCAGCGTGACATAATAGCCCTGGTACCTAGCGGTGATACCAGGGCTGTAAATAAACACAACAGGAGGTCCCAGACAGCGGTCGTGCAGCCCACATTGTGTCCAATACACAACTGGGACAACACAGTTTTCAACCCGGGCACCTCAGAAAAATTAAACCTTTTTTTTTTTTTATTGGTTTTTTTTGGTTTTGGTTTTACAACCAATATAGCTATTGTTTTGACGTAATAGCTGGTGGCAGAGTGGCAGCAGAAGGTAATTCTGTGTACCCTGGCAGTGGGAAACACAGACAGACAGCAGCAGCAGGAGGAATGGAGGAGCAGTGTGAGCAGCTATTGTTGTGACGTAATAGCTGGTGGCAGAGTGGCAGCAGACGGTAATTCTGTGTACCCTGGCAGTGGGAAACACAGACAGACAGCAGCAGCAGGAGGAATGGAGGAGCAGTGTGAGTGTGGCAGCAGGTAGGCAGCGTGACATAATAGCCCTGGTACCTAGCGGTGATACCAGGGCTGTAAATAAACACAACAGGAGGTCCCAGACAGCGGTCGTGCAGCCCACATTGTGTCCAATACACAACTGGGACAACACAGTTTTCAACCCGGGCACCTCAGAAAAATTAAACCTTTTTTTTTTTTTATTGGTTTTTTTTGGTTTTGGTTTTACAACCAATATAGCTATTGTTTTGACGTAATAGCTGGTGGCAGAGTGGCAGCAGAAGGTAATTCTGTGTACCCTGGCAGTGGGAAACACAGACAGACAGCAGCAGCAGGAGGAATGGAGGAGCAGTGTGAGCAGCTATTGTTGTGACGTAATAGCTGGTGGCAGAGTGGCAGCAGACGGTAATTCTGTGTACCCTGGCAGTGGGAAACACAGACAGACAGCAGAAGGGCAGTACACAGCAGCAGCCCACTGTAGGTGTGAAATGTGTGGCTGCAGGCGACGTAATAGTCAAAGTGAACCAGGCTGGCTTAGTGAGCAGGAGCCAGGAGGTGGTAAAGGGTGGTAAGGCACATTAACGATGGTACTAAGTTCCGGCAGCCAGTTCATGTCCCCCTCTCGCCGACAACAGGGGCCAGGAACTCGCCTTCCACCCACGCCTGGTTCATCTTGAGAAACGTCAGTCTGTCCACAGACTTGTGAGACAGACGTGAGCGTTTCTCGGTGACCACGCCACCAGCTGCACTGAAGCAGCGCTCGGACAGCACGCTGGAAGGGGGGCAGGACAGCACTTCCAGGGCGTACTGCGCCAGCTCGCTCCAGATCTCCATGCGCTTGACCCAATACTCCATGGGATCAACAGGGGCATCGCTGTCAAGCCCGCTGTAGGACCCCATGTAGTCAGCCACCATGCGGGTCAGGCGCTGGCTGTGACCGGAGGAGGATGCTGCTGCATGCATCTCCTCTCTAGTCACTGCTGCCGGAGCCTCTACAGTCCTGTAGAGCTCGTGGCTGAGAGACAGCAGGTCTGTGGGGCGCTTGCTGCTGCTGGATGCAGGCACCTGCTGCTGCCTCTGTGCTGGCTGCTGGACAGTGGGGGTGGAAGGCTGGGGGAAGGCTTCCTCCAAGCGCTCAACAAGGGCCTGCTGCAAGCTCCTTATTTGTTGCGCTGGGTCTCCTCCTGCAGGCGGCAGGAACTGGCTCAACTTCCCCTTGAGGCGTGGGTCCAACATCATGCTGATCCAGATGTCCTCCCTCTGCTTCATCTGGATCACCCTGGGGTCCCTGCGCAGGCACGTCAGCATGTGCGCTGCCATTGGGAAGAGGCGGGCCACGTCTGCTGGCACATCGACGTCAGTGCTGTCCTCCTCATCCTCCTCCTCTGCTGCCTCATCCTCTCTCCACCCCCGCACCAACTCAGCTGCACTGCGCTGATCCCCCTCATCAGCAGCCAGGTCAGGGACCTCCACCAAGTCCTCCTCCTCCTCCCCCTCAGAGGTGGACTGTGCAGCTGCTTGCCGCTCCTGCTGGTCCAAGGCTGCCGCTCCCTGTGCCAGCAAAGCATCGAGTGCCCTGTTCAGCAGAGAAACCAGGGGCACCCACTCGCACACCTTAGCATGGTCCCTGCTCACCATGTTTGTGGCCTGCAGGAAGGGAGCCAGCACTAAGCACACCTGCTGCATGTGCCTCCAGTCATCATCGGGGACGATGGACGGGATGTTGCTGGTCTTGTCCCTTCTCTGAGCTGCGGAAACAGTGGCCAGGGCAAGGTAGTGGTTGACAGCGTGCTTCTGTTCAACCAGACGCTCCAACATCGCCAGGGTGGAGTTCCAGCGAGTCGGAACGTCAATGATCAGCCGATGGCGTGGCAGATCCAGCTCCTTTTGCACGTCTTCCAGGCTCGCACAGGCTGCAGCCGAGCGCCGGAAGTGACGCACAACGTTCCTTGCCGTTTCCAGCAGCTCGTCCATCCCCTGGTAGGTGCGCAGGAACTTCTGCACCACCAGGTTCAGCACGTGGGCAAGACAGGGGATGTGGGTCAGGTTTCCCCTGTCTATGGCAGCAACCAGATTGGCCCCATTGTCGGACACCACCTCTCCGACTCTGAGGCCTCTGGGGGTCAGCCAAATCCGCTCCTGCTCCTGGAGTTTGGCCAACACGTGGGCTGCCGTCAGCTTGGTCTTGCCAAGGCTGACCAAGTGCAGCAGCGCTTGGCAGTGGCGGGCCTTCACACTGCTGCTGAGGCGGGGGGTTTGGCCAGGTGTGGCGGAGGATGGCAGAGGATCGGAGGAACCCGCTGCAGTTCCCCTGACCCTGCGGGGTGGCACCACCCACTGTGTTGCTGCTGCTGCTGTGCCCGCTGCTGCTCTCCCATCCTCACCCCCTTCCACCAAGCTGACCCAGTGGACAGTGAAGGACAGGTAGCGGCCTGTCCCGAAGCGGCTGCTCCAGGAGTCCATGGTGACGTGGACCCTTTCACCAACCGCGTGCTCCAGCCCTCGCTCCACATTGGCCATCACAAAGCGGTGCAGTGCAGGAATGGCCTTGCGGGCGAAGAAGTGTCTGCTGGGGAGCTGCCAGTCTGGGGCTGCACAAGCAAGCAGCGCCCGCATGTCGCTCCCCTCCTGCACGAGCGTGTACGGCAGGAGTTGGGAGCACATGGCCCGTGCCAGCAAGCCGTTCAGCTGCCGCACGCGACGGCTGCTGGGAGGCAGAGCCCTAACCACCCCCTGGAAGGACTCGCTCAAAAGGCTCTGGCGTGCCTTTTTGCTGGCACGGGAATCAGCAGACGGAGCAGAGGAGGCCACTGAGGACTGGCTGCCAGAACAGGCCTCAGTGTCGGCGGCAGGAGTTGCAGAGGGGGGAGGAGCAGGGCGTTTCCGCACTCCTGCTGGTGCTGCTGGAGGAGCAGGAGGGCGGGTGGCTGCTGTTGCTGCTGCTGCTGCTGAAGGCTGTGCAGTGATGGGATTGGTGCCACTGCCAGCACCAGATGCCTTCAGCCTCTGGAACTCCTCATGCTGGTGGAAGTGTTTCGCAGAAAGGTGGTTGATCAGCGAGCTGGTGCTGAACTTCAAGGGGTCTGCACCTCTGCTCAACTTCCGCTGACAGTGGTTGCAAGTGGCGTACTTGCTGTACACTGTGGGCATGGTGAAAAACCGCCAGATTGGTGACAAAAACATCCCCCTACGGCATGGAAGCGCTGCTGCCTGTTTCCCTGTGGTGGTTGGGGGGGGGGGGGGGGTCTTGGGTGCGGCTGGTGGTGGTACTGGCTGATGCTGCTGCTGCTGCTGCTGAGCCTGAGACACCAGCAGGCTGTGGGACGCTGCCAATGCTTGCAATGATGCGCCTCCTTGCAAGGCCCACAACCGCATCCTCCTCCTCCTCCTCAGAGCTGCTGAGGACGACATCCTCTGGATGTGTTGGCACCCAGTCTCTGTCTGTCACCGGGTCATCATCATCATGCCCCTCCTGAAACATGTCCTGCTCTGATGATGACCCCCCAAACTCCTCTGCTGATGCATGGATGGGACGCTTGACTGTCGCCACAGTCTTGCTGTCCAATCCCTCCTCCCCCAAAGTGCCCATCAGCATCTCCTCCTCCAAATCGCCAACAACAGCATTCAATTGACTCATCATGCCTGGGGTCAAAAGAGTGCTGAATGAGAGGTCGGCGACTGACGGTGAACTGGCCTCCTCCCCAGACCCTGCTGGGCGGCTGCTGCGAACAGGGGTGGTGGTGGTGGTGGTGGTGAGGGTGGAGGCCTCGGATGCAGAGCTGATGGCGGGCTGCTCATCCTCCGTCATGAGTTGCACCACAGTGTCTGCATCCTTTTCCTCAATGGGACGTTTCCGACCCGGCTGGAGGAAAATGGGAGCAGGTGCTACACGCTGCTGCTGCTGTGTCTCTGCAGCGTGAGTTGCAGATGCTCCTCCTGGGCGGCGCCCAAGGCGTCCACGGCCAGTGGCTATGGGAGGAATGTTAGCCACTGACGCTGCTGCTGCTGCTGCGGAACTGTGCATGGTGGCGCGCCCGCGGCCGCGGCTTGCCACAATGCTGCTCCCTCTCTTCCTGATTCCCTTGCTGCCCTTCCCCTTGCCCAAACCGCGCTGGCTGCCACTTCCAGACATCTTCAATGTTTTGGGCGTATAGACAAAAGTTTTGTAAAAGGGCGGGTGAAAAGTGGGGTACTTTAATGGAGTGGGTTGGTTGGTGAGGTGACTGAGTGAGTGTCCCCTAGTACAGTAAGTAAGTATTAACAGTCAGGAAGTACAACTAGCAGTTACAATAATCAGTAGTAGTAATCACAAGTAAATTTAGTGTGTGTACACTCAGACAGTGAGTGCACGCACGCAGGAGCTAGTAGCCTATGGACACAGTGACTGAGTGTCCTAGACTCCTAGTACGGTAAGAGTAAGTAAGTAGTAACAGTAAGTAGAACTAACTAATAACAATAATCAATCAGCGATCAGAAGGAAATGGAGTGTGGGTGGTGTGTGTGTACACTCAGACAGTGAGTGCACGCACGCAGGAGCTAGTAGCCTATGGACACAGTGACTGAGTGTCCTAGACTCCTAGTACAGTAAGAGTAAGTAAGTAGTAACAGTAAGTAGAACTAACTAATAACAATAATCAATCAGCGATCAGAAGGAAATGGAGTGTGGGTGGTGTGTGTACACTCAGACAGTGAGTGCACGCACGCAGGAGCTAGTAGCCTATGGACACAGTGACTGGGTGTCCTAGACTCCTAGTACAGTAAGAGTAAGTAAGTAGTAACAGTAAGTAGTAGAACTAACTAATAACAATAATCAATCAGCGATCAGAAGGAAATGGAGTGTGGGTGGTGTGTGTACACTCAGACAGTGAGTGCACGCACGCAGGAGCTAGTAGCCTATGGACACAGTGACTGAGTGTCCTAGACTCCTAGTACAGTAAGTAGTAACAGTAAGTAGTAGAACTAACTAATAACAATAATCAATCAGCGATCAGAAGGAAATGGAGTGTGGGTGGTGTGTGTACACTCAGACAGTGAGTGCACGCACGCAGGAGCTAGTAGCCTATGGACACAGTGACTGAGTGTCCTAGACTCCTAGTACAGTAAGAGTAAGTAAGTAGTAACAGTAAGTAGAACTAACTAATAACAATAATCAATCAGCGATCAGAAGGAAATGGAGTGTGGGTGGTGTGTGTACACTCAGACAGTGAGTGCACGCACGCAGGAGCTAGTAGCCTATGGACACAGTGACTGGGTGTCCTAGACTCCTAGTACAGTAAGAGTAAGTAAGTAGTAACAGTAAGTAGTAGAACTAACTAATAACAATAATCAATCAGCGATCAGAAGGAAATGGAGTGTGGGTGGTGTGTGTACACTCAGACAGTGAGTGCACGCACGCAGGAGCTAGTAGCCTATGGACACAGTGACTGAGTGTCCTAGACTCCTAGTACAGTAAGTAGTAACAGTAAGTAGTAGAACTAACTAATAACAATAATCAATCAGCGATCAGAAGGAAATGGAGTGTGGGTGGTGTGTGTACACTCAGACAGTGAGTGCACGCACGCAGGAGCTAGTAGCCTATGGACACAGTGACTGAGTGTCCTAGACTCCTAGTACAGTAAGAGTAAGTAAGTAGTAACAGTAAGTAGAACTAACTAATAACAATAATCAATCAGCGATCAGAAGGAAATGGAGTGTGGGTGGTGTGTGTACACTCAGACAGTGAGTGCACGCACGCAGGAGCTAGTAGCCTATGGACACAGTGACTGGGTGTCCTAGACTCCTAGTACAGTAAGAGTAAGTAAGTAGTAACAGTAAGTAGTAGAACTAACTAATAACAATAATCAATCAGCGATCAGAAGGAAATGGAGTGTGGGTGGTGTGTGTACACTCAGACAGTGAGTGCACGCACGCAGGAGCTAGTAGCCTATGGACACAGTGACTGAGTGTCCTAGACTCCTAGTACAGTAAGTAGTAACAGTAAGTAGTAGAACTAACTAATAACAATAATCAATCAGCGATCAGAAGGAAATGGAGTGTGGGTGGTGTGTGTACACTCAGACAGTGAGTGCACGCACGCAGGAGCTAGTAGCCTATGGACACAGTGACTGAGTGTCCTAGACTCCTAGTACAGTAAGAGTAAGTAAGTAGTAACAGTAAGTAGAACTAACTAATAACAATAATCAATCAGCGATCAGAAGGAAATGGAGTGTGGGTGTGTGTACACTCAGACAGTGAGTGCACGCACGCAGGAGCTAGTAGCCTATGAACACAGTGACTGAGTGTCCTAGACTCCTAGTACAGTAAGAGTAAGTAGTAACAGTAAGTAGAACTAACTAATTACAATAATCAATCAGCGATCAGAAGGAAATAGAGTGTGTGTTGTGTGTGTACACTCAGACAGTGAGTGCGCACACGCAGGAGCTAGTAGCCTATATGAACAGTGACAGTGAGTGTCCCTACGGGTACAGTAAGAGTAAGTAGTAAGTAAGTACAACTAACAATAATCAATCAGTAATCAGAAGGAAATAGAGTGTGTGTACACACAGACAGTGAGTGAGTGCACACACGCAGGAGCTAGCTAGTAGCCTATAAACAGTGACAGTCAGTGAGTGTCCTACTCCTAGTACAGTATAACTACAATACTATTAGTAAAGGACAGCAGAAATACTGGTATAGATGATGAGAGAAATAAACAGAGGACAGCTGCCCACAGAGGCAAGGCCCCCCTGAGGCCTAAACCTGTAAGCTTGCAGCAGCTGCCTGTCTCTAATGTAACACACAAGCTACTAACTAAAATACAATGTCTATCTAAATAACAACAATACAGGTGTATATGGCAGGTGTAGGTGAGCAAAAACGCTAGGTAAATGAACACAATAGAGCACTTGCTAAGCCAAAGCACAAAGGAGCAGATCTCTCTCTGTACAAGTCTCAGGCAAGCATGGAAAACCCGAACATGGCGGCCGCTATTTATAGGGTAGGGGCTGGCCAGGGTCCCCCTCTGTGATTGGCTGCCGTCAGAGGGCCTGGGAGCCCTCTGATTGGCTCTAAGCACATCAATCTGGGCTATGACGCTATTCGAGCTCGGTACCGAGCTCGAATAGCGCCGGTTTGCTCGAATAGCTCGAATAGTGAATGGGCTATTCGAGTGTTCTCGAATAGCCCATTCGAATAGCTACAGCTATTCGGAGCTCGAATACCGAGCTCGAATAGCTGAAAAAGAGCTCGAATATTCGAGCTACTCGAATATTCGAGCTCTGCTGAGCACCACTACTCCCCATATGGAAGTTGATCTCATCAGGAGAGAAGGGTTGTTGTGATTATGTCCTATTACATGCTGCGTCCTTCTGAGTTAACGAACAGAGATCGAAATCAGGGCCGTCTGGTGTACACATGTCCAAGGCCACAGAGTCAATTAACACCAGGGGTACTCCGACCGAAAGGTAAAACAGATAGGAAGGCTAAGGAGAACAATGCTCCCATTTTGTTGGAATTAATTTACCCCAGAACCAGAGACTCTAGTTGCAGAAACCTATACGCTTGTAGATCACATTAAAGTGTAACTGTCGGGCATAAAATCAAAAATCAATTCTTTATTTTTATCTGGTAAACAAGTAATAAGGATGCTAACCAGGCAATCCCAAAGTTAAAAATCTCTATTACTTTTCTTGTTTATAAATGATCATTCCCCAGTTTACCTGACTCTTATTTGGTACGTTGCCGCACAAAGGAAGTTGCTGGGCATGCTGGGTTGTCTTATTTTGCTTCTTTATTTCCCCTCAGACTTAACTAATGTACAGAAGCAAAAAAGGACAACCCAGCATGCCCTGCAACTTCCTTTGTGCGGCAGCGTACCAAATAAGAGTCAGGTAAACTGGGGAATGATCATTTATAAACAAGAAAAGTAATAGAGATTTTAACTTTTGGATTGCCTGATTAGCTTCCTTATTACTTGTTTACCAGATAAAAATAAAGAATTGATTTTTGATTTTATGCCCGACAGTTACACTTTAATAATGTTAAGAAGAATGTTAACGTCTCCCCTGAAATGGGGAAAAAGTTGCATTTTACATGCCTGCTGCTTCTTCCAGCCCCTTTTAGCCTTGCGCGTTTCTCGGTATCCTCCCGTGCAATGTCACTTGAGGGACGTTGCTCATTTATGTGCGCCGACTTTTATCTACCATGTCTACGTAGCTTTACAACATGTAGCAAAAATTTGACAGAACTGACAGGTTTTGGACTTGTCCATTTCCTCATGGGGGATGCTCAGTATTTATTTATTTATTCTTTACAAAAGCACTCCCTGGAAAAAAAAACTATACAAAGAGGGCCGGCCACCCTACTTGTTTACACACAAAAGTGCTATCCCCCCACCTCCACCCCAAAGTGGAGATGGAGCAGTCCAAAAACCAGTCAAACTTGTCACATTTTTCACATTTTTGCTACCTACTGTAAGTGACAGTGACTTTGGAAAAAGTAATCTACAGTGCGTTTTATGTGCATTTATGCAAATGCCCATTTTATATGTATGCATTTAACAGGTTTTTTTTTTTTTTTTTTGCAATAATGGTCTTTTAAAGAGACTCTGAAGTCTCATAAAATTCAGGTTTTTATTTTTTTTTTTAACCCAAAACAAGTTTATTAAGCATCAAGGTAATAATACAACACTGCCGGTGTGAGGCAGAGATCAAGTACAAAGTCAGGTTTTTATTTTAGAAATCACTTTAACATCATTGCCTAAAACGCTGCATCCCCACGGCTGCACACTAACTAAATCCCCCCAAACTCTCCAGCGATAAATCCACGACATGCGCATCAATCAGCGCGTATCTCCGCCTCTCCCCCGCCCCTCTCAGTGAAAGAAGGCTGAGAGGGGCGGGTGGAGGCGGAGATCCGTGCAGATGGACGCGTGTAGAGGCAGAGCTACAGCCCAAAGCTCTGCCTCTTCACGGAAGTGCTCCCTGCAATGTGCCCCAGGGAGTTTGCTGTGATTTAGTTAGTGTGCAGCTGCGGGGATGCAGCGTTTTAGTTAGGCAATGATGATAAAGAGATTTTTAAAATAAAAACCTGAATTTTATGAGACTTCAGAGTATCTTTAAAGAGAACCCGAGGTGGTTTCTAATAATCCTAATAGCATACAGAGGCTGGGTATGCATATAATGCCCAGCCTCTGTTGCTATACTGCTCCCCCCCCCCCTGCGCTCTGCTGTAACCCCATAAATCACACAGCCGCGCCAGCGACACGCAGCGTGTCGCAGCCGGCTGTTTACCTTTGACAGCGTCAGTCTCGCCGCTCCCCGCCTCCTCCATAGTGCCGCTCCCCGCCCGCGTCCATTCCCTCCCCGCTTTTTGGAGGAAAGGGGCGCAGGCGGGGAGCGACGCTATGGAGGAGGCGGGGAGCGGCGAGACTGACACTGGCAAAGGTAAATAACCAGCTGCGACATGCTGCGTGTCGCTGGCACGGCTGTGTGATTTATGGAGGCACAGCAGAGCGCAGGGGGGGGGGGGGGGGGGCTTAGTGGTGAGCGGTATAGCAACAGAGGCTGGGTATTACATGCATACCCAGCCTCTGTGTGCTATTAGGATTATTAGAAACCACCTCGGGTTCTCTTTAAAGGGAGTCTAAAGCATTTTTTTTAAACAGATAATTACTTACTTACTGGAGAGGAAAGTCTCTGGGTCTTATAGAGCCTTCCCGCTCCTCTCCTGGTCCCGTCGTTACTATGCTGGCTCCCCCGTTAGGAGTCTCTGACCAAAAACTTGGGCTCCCGAAGCCTTGGCTAGTACATGACTTGAACCGGGGATCCAGCGCTGGAACGAAGGGACCATGAGACCAGAGCCTTCCCTCTTCTTAGGTAAGTACCGTGTCTGTTTTTTTTTTTTTTTTTTTCCAATTGCATTCAGGCTTGCTTTAATGGCTAGCACGGTGGCGTAGTGGTTAGCTCTCTCGCCTTGCAGCGCTGGGTCCCTGGTTCGAATCCCAGCCAGGGCACTATCTGCAAAGAGTTTGTATGTTCTCTCCGTGTCTGCGTGGGTTTCCTCCGGGCACTCCGGTTTCCTCCCACATTCCAAAAACATACGGATAAGTTAATTGGCTCCCCCTAAAATTGGCCCTAGACTACAGTACTTACGCTACATAATATAGACATATGGCAATGGTAGGGATTAGATTGTGAGCTCCTTTGAGGGACAGTTAGTGACAAGATATATATATACACTGTACAGCAATGCGTAATATGTCGGCGCTATATAAATACTAAAAATAATAATAAAAAAATAATAATAGATCAAGAAATCCATTGATGGATAAACAGGTACAGCAGAAGGAAAAGAAAAAAAGTAAAAAGAAAAAAAGTTTTAGCAAACCTGCATCAAAGAAGCCCTTGTGACTACTGTTCCGGTAAATAAAAATACCAGGTTGAGAAGTAACCTTTGACCAGCGCTGGAAGGAAAATATTGTGTTTGGTTGTCTACAATTTAATGTTTCTGGTCTATAGGGGGAAAGTATTGTGCTGACCTGTGAGGTCGTCGGCGATGTTCTCACACTCAGTCACGGCGTCCTAACACAGAACCGTCAGACCACCAGAACGAGAACCGCCCATGCCGCGCCCGGCAAATATTCAATTTAATTAATGCAGTCAAGTCAGGAGGAGGAAATATATACAAGAGGAAATTGACTGTAAAAACTGGTTGTGCTGCAAATCTCAAACAGCTCACATGTTGTAAATATTAATCACCAGGGGACTATATATGTTTATTCTAGTATTCACCTATTAGCTCAGCTCAGATTTATAGCTGGGGTATATTTATTTTCACTTTTATGATGCCTTTTTTTTAAGCTTTTTTTTTTTTTAGTTAATCATTCTACTACTTCCAGCATAAACAGCTAAAAGGGCCGGTATTTTTAGCCGTTATTGAATTTCGCAAGAATACCGTTGATGCCTTCAAGGTCTCTTTGTTTCACATTAGCAGTGGTAATAGTCTTCGCAGAGAAACATCTGTAGGACTTGTTTTTTCTTTTACATTTTGCAGGTGTCTGGAGAGCCCCTTAACAGTCCACAAGATGGGTGTCCACGACAGGGGGTGGGGCATTTGTCTTCCATGTAAAACAGTTGAGGTTACAGTAACAGGTACACACCATGCAAGTTTGTGTTAGATAGATGGTTCGATATATTATTTCCGATATGTCTGATCTTATTTTCGATCGTTTTTCTGATCGATTTCTCATAGAAGTGAATGGAACTAGATAAGAAAAGATAACATATGTAGCAGTTTTGGTGACAAAAGCATGTGTGGGGTGCCAAAGTCGGCAAAAAATGACGTGAAAATTAAATGAAAATGCGCAAATTACAGTTCCGGATTACAATTACAGATGAAATGAATTAGGACTTTTCCCAAAATTTCACATTACGATTTTGAATCATAATTGCGAATTTCAATGCAAATTAGGATTATGCGAAACTTGTGCTCAGCACTATTGGACAGCTTTACTGACAAAAACCAAGATAGGGGCTTTTAAAAATGTATAGAAATATAGTGTGTGTGTGTGTGTGTGTGTGTGTGTGTGTGTGTGTGTGTGTAGTGAGTGTGTGTGTGTACAGTGTGTGTGTGTGTGTACAGTGTGTGTGTGTACAGTGTGTGTGTGTGTACAGTGTGTGTGTGTACAGTGTGTGTGTGTGTGTGTGTGTGTGTACAGTGTGTGTACAGTGTGTGTGTACAGTGTGTGTGTGTGTGTACAGTGTGTGTGTACAGTGTGTGTGTGTGTGTGTTTACAGTGTGTGTGTGTGTGTGTGTACAGTGTGTGTGTGTGTGTGTGTGTATGTGTATGCGAGTGTGTGTGTGTGCGTGTACAGTGTGTGTGTGTATGTGTGTGTGTGCGTGTGTGGTGTGTGGAAGGGTTTGCAATTGACAGTGGCATCTATTATCACTGCTTTTAAAAATAAATTCAAAAATTTTCAACACATGATTCACCATTTATTGTGAGCGGACATCAGAGCTCTTCACTTCACTTCTCTTTTAGTTTTTGTGTCTTTGTGTGTTTTGTGCCTTTTTAGAAACAACCCCCATTTTGTCCGCCGCAATCGTGCTAGTCTTACCACCATACAATTTTCTAGGCTCAATTTTACCCTTTCCAAAAACATTATTTTAGCTTAATGTAGATCATCGCATGATTATATTTAATGGTTCAAATATTTAAGAAAACTGTATCATCCGTGACGGTTTTCCCACAAGCCCCCATTCAAACAGTCCAGATTCCTCCGGCATGATTCATAGGAACCGTTGATTCGGGATGTGGCAGCAATCAGATCGCTTGTTACATTTCAAGTAAATTGCTTTATTTCGCCAAAAGGCATTACGTAGTACGGAGGTTTAGCTCTAACTGTGTTCAGTGAACCCCGAACACTTTCCCAGGAGGGCCAGTTCACAGCACTGTTCTTTTTGTGTTTCATACATCTTGCTATTGCAGCAATCATGTAGGAGGGGATGAGAAAAAGGCGTAAAAGTTGTAAAATCTAAAATGAAAAAAATTTAAACAAAAATAACAATCACTAATCGTTTTTTCACATCTCGTAAACGTCACCCATCAGACATAAGAATAGATCTATCGTGCCAGACTTTTTTTCTAAGCTCTCCCGCTTGAGCTACTCCAAATGTGAATTTTCTTGTCTCCTGTGCTTGACTTTTAAATTGGAGATTTTCCTAGCAATTTCCTTAATTGCAATTTGTTTTTTAGCGGCAATTTTCGGGGGACGTGCACGTGATTGCCGTAATTTCCTCTGCTGCTCATTTCGTCGGGCCGTTTCCTGCTTTCGTTCTGTTTGGCGGTCACTGGCCCGATTTGCGTAGAACAATAAAGAAAGTGATTAGCTGTCACCTGAAATGGCTAAGCTGCAATAATCTGAATTCTCAGCGAAAAACTGATCAAATAAACATTTTTAGCAATTAAGCCTTAAATAGGAGAAATCCTTTCGAGGAGGCAGCAAGTGACTGAGTCCTAACAAGGTTCTCAAGCTGGCTGTCATCACCAAGGACCATTCTTCAGGTTTGAAAAGTTTTGAAAGTTTTAAATAATCTCGTGCCAGATCCAAAACCCAAAATTCGACATTGTTTGGGCAATAAAGAGGATACATTTATTTTTAAAACGGGTTCCAAAGGTTTTTGTCTTCTTGCTCAAAGTTATTTTTGACAGGTAAACGGAGCGACTGACTTATTTTTTCACGAGACTTTGATGAATGACTCCTGGCTTTCCACAGAGACCAAAGCTGTAATAACAAACGGAACACGACTCTATTCAGATAACTCCGCTTGCATTGACTCAGTGGCTCTAACATTTTTCAGCTGAAAAATAATTGATTCCTGGTAGTGCTATTTTTTTTTTTTTGAAAGGTGGTCCTGTATATTTTCGAACAAAAAAAATTCTGCAAGGTCTTCAATTATATTTTTATTTATTGACAGTGATGCCCGGATACATCACGAATCAAGAATTCGAGTAAATCCGGCCACAGCAGAATCGAAATCCGGATACGCCGTGATCATTACCCAGATTTGAATTGGAGCTCCGGTTCATAAAGACCTAATAGTTTTTGAGAAAATCGATTTTAGCCGAATTTAGCGTACAATTAAATTAATCCGCACTCCTCAATAATTCTAGTGTGCAAGCTTTCAGGACTAATAGAACCATACAAAGATCATAGAAAGATACAGAGGTCCTGAAAAGACAGGGCGCACCACCATTCAAAAATATAGCAATCTTTATTAGACACTCTGTACTGTAAATACATAAAATCATTTAAAAGCACAGCTGACAAGCAGCAACTCACCACAATACATGTATTGTGGGAAAAGTATCAAAAAGTTTCTCACCACCTCAATGCGTGATAAACCCTGTAAACTGCATAGATTGTCAAATTGGGTTCCATGACCGTAACTGAGCCAAATATGAGCCAGTGCCAGACATGGGTCTAAATCCTATAATAAAGTGCAAACATATATGAGTACCACATAAGAGCCAAGGTGCAAACAGTGAATTGCTAATAATAGGCTCAAAAAACATGAGTGGTAAATATAATGATGAATAAACAGTGCACATAGGGATCAGAAATGCAAGCCTGAAAAGGGTGTATATACATACGTATACCGGTACTGGAAGCGCCAGCAGTCGTGAAGTAAGGGCAGTGGGAGGCACGCAAGATGCTCATTAACCACCAAATTTAGCGGTTAATACCAAAGCCCCCGTACTTGCTAGAAATTTGGAGGATATGTGAAAGGGGAACTGAAGTAAGATGTATACGGAGGCTGCCATATTCATTTCCTTTTAATCAATACCAGTTGCCTGGCAGCCCTGCTGGTCTATTTCTCTGCAGTAGTATCTGAATAACACCAGAAACAAGCATGCAGCTAGTCATGTCAGATCTGACTTTAAAGTCGGAAACACCTGATCTGCTGCATGCTTGTTCAGGAGCTATGGCTAATAGCAGAGCCGGGACAAGGTCCTCCAGCACCCAAGGCTGAGACAGCAAAGTGCGCCCCTCCATCCCTGCCTCCCCAGCCATCACACACTGATTGCTATTAGACTAAGAGGCGCCAAAGGGCCCACAACCTCCCCAACACCTTAATATCTAGCTATCTGGCTTGCAGTCAGTGCCATGTATCCCCTTTTATTATTTCTTTCTGCTTTAAACACAATTAGGAATGACAGCTGAATGAATTCTGCGCCCCCTCCTACACTGCGCCCTGAGGCTGGAGCCTCTCCAGCCTCTGCCTCGGCCCGGCCCTGGCTAATAGTATTAGAGGCAGAGGATCAGCAGGGCTGCCAGGCAACTGGTATTTTCTTAAAAGGAAATAAACATGGCAGCCTCCACATACCTCTCTCTTCAGTTCTTCTTTAAGTAGAACAGTGGGATCAAGGGGAAAAAGACCTTATAGTTTTTTAGAAAATCGATTTTAAAGTTTCAAAGGAAAAAAGTATACTTGTAAATGCGGTAAATACATTAACGGTCATTTACCGCATTTAAATGTATGCTATTTTCCTTTGAAACTTTAAAATTGATTTTCTCAAAAACTATAACGTCTTTTGAAAAAAAAAAATTCCCCATTGTTCTCACTGTTGTACTCAACATATCGTGCAAATTTGGTGTTTATATCACGTAAGGGGGATTTGGTATTAACCGCTAAAGTCGGCGGGTTTCGGCGGTTTTAATTACGGCCGTGATTACGGCTAATACCGTGATAAAGAGCCGGATTTGGACCACACTATAGGAGGCGCCCTTCAAGGTGATAGATAAGTACTTATATATGGTAAGAAGGAATTTTTCTTACCTGATAAAAAGACTCCTGAGTTTGTAAGAGGTTATAACAATTTATTTTAAACTTGCACGGGGCAACGCTTTTCGCAACCACAAGGTTGCTTCATCAGGTCAATTCAAGTGCTTAAGTATGGAGTGTCACAGCGGATTTGGACCACGATCACAGGTGCATTTGAAACTGAATCCGTGATTACGAGAGGTGATCACGAATTCGGATCACGATGTCGGATAGTGTACAAATGCTCGTGAATCGCGTCTATTCTGAGATCACGAGGTTGTGATGAGCATCACTGTTTATTGAAATATATATATAGTTGGGACTGTTGGCAAAATAACAAATAAATAACTATTAATCAGTGAAGTCTCTAGTGTGTGCATGCATGAAAAAAGGAGAACATTTGTTGTGACACAGAGTACCACACTGATATTAAATTAGAAATGTATATTCAAAAAAACGGCCTTCTTTACCAATAATAAATTGTAAAATGTTTAATATCGGTGCTCTATGTCACAACATGTTTTACTATACATATATAAATACATGTAATAAAAATTAGAATGTCATGCAAGTCCAAATAGATAATAACTATCTATTTACAAAGCAATATACAGGAGATATATACAACATACAGATTCATGCAATCGTGCACAAAATCGAGGAACAGACAATAGCAGAGTCTGGACAAGCCAAGAGATTTGGCAACAAGTTAATCATATTTCTCTTCTCAGACAGCACACCTATCCCACCTCGTCAGCCGTGCTCGGTCTAGTCATCGTGGCTAGCAATGACTTGGTGTAATCCAACAAAAGATGATGACCAGCACCGGCTATTTAAAAAAAAATGCAGGATTTTATTCACGTTAACAACTGTGAATAAACATAGCTCTGGACATCCGGCAGCTTCTTTGTCAAGTGAATAGCTATTCACTTGACAAAGAACGGTGTAACCGTTCAAAACGGCATCCGTTGTGTGGGCAGACCTGGTTGCAAAGGGGACCCATCCTACTGCTGTTTGAGGTCCTCGGTACCTGCATGCATCAAAGAGCTTACAATACTTGAGAGTTATAGTTACATCCTGGAAGCTACCGGATGTCCAGAGCTATGTTTATTCACAGTTGTTAACGTGAATAAAATTCTGCATTTTTTAAAAAAATAGCCAGTGCTGGTCATCATCTTTTGTTAAGGCAACAAGTTAATCAGACACAGGTACAGTACAAGGGAGCAAGCACAAAGCAAAGTCAAGGCAAGATAGCGTGTTTGGCAACAGTTAGCAAGTTCAGATACAGATACAAACTAGGAACAGGTACAGATCAGGGAATGGGCACAGGAAATGTCCAGAGACACAGGTCTGTAAGTGCAACAAAGTTCTGGCAACTTAAAGGAACACTATCAATTAACATGTTTTCTTCAATTGAGATAGGATATGTTTGGGAAGTGCTGCTAAGTACTGCTGTATACATTTGAATACCTATCTCTTTGTTTACTGTTATCTGATTCCAGTCTGCTGTAAACTGACACCAGAGTGAGCCATGAGGGGAGGGGGGGGGAACTCCCTCACAGTGCATCTGTTAATCCTGTGTGTACAGAGAGCTTAAGGTGGGTACACACATCAGATAAAAGTCTTTGGAAAATGAAAGCTCACAAACAAATGTTACCCCTTCCATATAGTATGAGAGTCATACTTACACAGTCTAGTCTATGGAGCTGAACTCCCCATAAGATAAAAATCTTTGCAAGATGCTGCACACAAAGATGCTGTACAGACACAAAAGATCAGTATCTGCAAAAGATCTGTTCCTGCAAAATGCATTCATAGTCTATGATATCTGCAGATCTCATACACACTTTGTTTTAACGGACAATCATCTGCAGATCAGACAATTATCTGCAGATCTGAAGATCCATCCTGTTGGATCTGATCTGCTGATGATTGTCCGTTAAACAAGGTGTGTATCATGATCTGCAGATACCATAGACTATGAATGCATTTTGCAGGAACGGATCTTTTGCAGGAACGGATCGTTTGCAGATATTGATCTGTTGAATGTGTACAGCATCTTTGTGTGCAGCATCTTGCAAAGATTTTTATCTGATGGGGAGTTCAGCTCCATAGAATAGACTGGGCCATATGCAATTCACTTTTTCACCTGAGTTTTCTCCTAGGAGAGAAATGTTCAACATCTTTTTAAAATAGATTTTCAGCATTTTATAATAGAAAAAGTACCAAAAAGTAAGTGAAAAAGTACTATAAAAATTATTTTGAGTATTTTTTTGCTCGCTGGTGGCTTTAAAGGCATTTTATTGACAAGTTTAAAAATATCACCTTGGAGAAAACTCAGGAGAAAAAGTTAATTGCATATGGCCCACTGTGTAGAGTATGGCTCTCATACTATATGGAATGGGGTAAAATTGGTCTGTGATCTTGCCTTTTCCAAATACTTTTATCTCAAGTGTGTATGTAGCCTTATGTGCAACATAAACATTTGTAATTGTGTGTGGGAAACCTGACACCTGACAGGCTTTTGTTTTCATATAACTCTGCTTCAATATTACACTGTTCGTAGCATGTCAGACTGCAAAGATTCACCTTTGCAAATGAGACATTCCAAATGTAGCTAAAATCTACATGTAGATTGTAAATCTAAATGTAGCTAAAATTTGCCTCTGATATTTAACATTAAAAGTAGGAAAATGTTTACACAGCTACTTAGACATCATTTGTACATTGTCATTTTAGAACACTTGGTTTGGTAGTGTTCCTTTAATGGAGGAAGAGGCAGATCTTAAATACAGGTGAAACTCGAAAAAATAGAATATTATGCAAGTCCATTTCTATCAGTAATTCAGCTTACAAGGTGACACTAATATATGAACTAGGAGCTCTTTGCAGGTGTTTTGGATGAATTGGCTGATTAGAGTCGGACACTTTGAGCCGAGAATATTGAACCTGTTCTCAATATTCTAACTTACTGAGATTTTGGGGTTCTCAGTCATAAGCTGTAAACCATAATCATCAAAATTATAACAAATAAAGGCTTGAAATATCTCACTTTGCATGTGATGAGTCTATTTCTTATATTAGTTTTACCTTTTAAAGAGACACTGAAGCGAAAAAAAAATTATGATATTATGATTTGTATGTGTAGTACAGCTAAGAAATAAAACATTAAGATCAGATACATCAGTCTAATTGTTTCCAGTACAGGAAGAATTGAGAAACTCCAGTTGTTATCTCTATGCAAAAAAGCTATTAAGCTTTCTGACCAAGTTAGTAGTGGAGAGGGCTGTTATCTGACTTTTATTATCTCAACTGTAATTGAACTGTTTACTTTTCCTCTGCTAGAGGAGAGGTCATTACTTCACAGACTGCTCTGAAAGACTCAGTTTGAATGCTGAGTGTTGTGTAATCTGCACATATTATAGAGTGATGCAATGTTAGAAAAAACACTATATACCTGAAAATAAAAGTATGAGAATATTTTCTTTGCTGCTAATCTTCTAGTAATTATTCATAGTACACAACCAATTCATTATATCATATTTTTTTTTTCGCTTCAGTGTCTCTTTAAGTACCATAATGAAAGTTCACTTGGAGCCATCTGCAGGTCAGACAGGGAACTGCAAGTCTTTGCAAATACAGTGAAAGGCCACCTGCTGGTGTATGGCTGAAGGCTGCCAAGATCATGATACAGACACCTGCTGGTAGATAGTAGAAATCCAAGGCAGTTCAAATCAATAGGCAGGAAAAGCAGTACAGTACATGGCTTGTGATACCAGGTGATATTTCACACCGTATTAATAAAATGCCTTTTGAGTAGCCAGAAAATAAGAAAATTCTCAGAATAATTTTGGCAGCACTTTTTCACCTACTTTTTGGTACCTTTTCAATTGCAGAGTGCTGAGAAGGTATTTTAAACAGAAAATGAAAATTATCTCTTAGGAGAAAACAGGAGAAAAAGTAAATTGGATGGGGCCTATTATGTTGTATTTTTCATGTCTACTGAAACAAAAAAAAAATAATGTTCACAAATAAACCCACAACAACAACCCAAAAAGCAATAAAAAAGTAAAGATTAAAAAAATGCAAAAAAAAAACTATTTCTAAATCCATCAAATGTCAATCAATGAATGACAAGGATTATACAAGATTTTTTGGTTAAATAACTGAAATGTAAAAGCAAAGTGCCCCTGTTCAGTATCGAATATTATAACGATTTAATGCCTACCCTCCTGGCGAATGTCCCCGTTTAAGAAACTCTGAAGAGAAAAGAAATTGTTATTTTTACCTGCTAGAAGGAGTATGAGAAGTGAAATGCTGCATTCCAATGGCAAAGCGAAGGGTTTATACTCCTCAAAGTCGGGGATTTTGCTGCCCAGGGAGACCAAGCTTATCGTTGTAGCTCTGCCTCTAATGAAGTCAATCTCCATGCGGATCTCCGCCTCTCCCCGCCCCTCTCTGTGAAGGAAGATTGAGAGGGGTGGGGAGAGGGGATCAGCAGGGATTGACTTCAGTAGAGGCAGAGCTACAGCGCTAAACTCTGCCTCTTTCAGGAAGCGCTTCCCAGATTTCCCCTCGGGCATTTGGGGAGTATAAAGCACTCGTTTAGCCGCTGGAATGCAGCGTTTCACCTCTCCTTATAGTCCTTATGCAAACTAGCAGGTAAAAATAAAAACTTATTTTCACTTCAGACTCTCTTTAAGGACCAGAGCATTTTACATGGAAGGGGGTGGAGGGGGGTTTCGTTTACATAGCCAGGCAGTGGTATCCCCAGTATAGATAACTAGGCATGGGTGTCTCCAGTATAGATAACTAGGCATGGGTGTCCCCAGTATAGATAGCTAGGCATGGGTGTCCCCAGTATAGATAGGAGATAGGTGTCCCTAGTATAGATTGCCAGGCATATGGGTGTCCCCAGTATAAATAGAAGAATCCAGGAGGTCCGCACACTCGAAGAATAAACATTCAAGTTTTATTCAAACATTGTGACAAAGTTCCATTCAAAAGACCAACGATTCGTTTCGGGGCCCCGTGGGGTCCCCTTTGTCAAGGCAACACAAACAGAATGGTGACCATTCTGTTTGTGTTGCCTTGACAAAGGGGACCCCACGGGTCTTTTGAATGGAACTTTGTCACAATGTTTGAATAAAACTTGGATGTTTATTCTTCAAGTGTGCGGACCTCCTGGATTCTTCTACTTGACTTATATGGGTCCTAGCACCTCAACAAGTGGTGTGCAATCTCATATCGATTTCCAGTATAAATAGGTGTCCCCCATATGGCCAGCAGAC